>NW_015151514.1:102205-107583 GCF_000732505.1 Cyprinodon variegatus
ATGCAATTATCCATTAATGAATTAATCTGAACTTAACTGATCATATTGATCCACTAAAAATGAATTGATAAGCGACCAGTTTCTTAAACACTTGATTTTTTTTCCTGTATCCTGAGGATTTATGCATAGCATAAATGGTTAACATTTTTAGGGATCATATACTGACCAATCTGTTGGATGAAAACAGAAGTGCTTTTAAAAGGGGGGTTTTGGTTGCGCTCTCATGATTAAAACTCAGCTCCATGAATTGCATTAATTCACAACAGCCTCATCCATCTACCCTGCTGGGGTGCTTATTGTCGGCATGTCTTTGTCTACAATGTTAAAAACATTATGCGTAATGCCCTCCACTTTTCTATCATCACATCACCTTCTGAGCAGAGCAGAAAAGTTATGCTGCTCCGCTGTGCAACACAGCTAAATGGGCGCTATTTAGGTGCCAACTAAAGGAGTTTATAAAGTGTTTATATTAGAGTAGATTCTGCATCCGTGTCAACATTAAACAGTGTAAATTTCTCGCAATTAGCATTAGGACTGCTAACAAAATGAAAATAAACAGTGGTGGACAAAAGTCACATTACAACACTAAAACAAATTCCTTCATCGGATATTAGCAATTAAACGGATGGGACAAATTATATATTAACCCATTATTGGACAGTTGATCGTAAGTCGATTATTACAGCCAGTGAGATTTTCAGCTAACAAGCTCAATATGTTTAGCCATGCTAGTGTCCGCCAGTTACGGTTATCTAAACAACATATACAGCCACAGTAAACCGACTTAACCACCAGAATTTAAAAATCACTACGCTATAACATATGACATAGGGTTAGCGATTGAACATGACACTGACCAATAAACAGATTTACATCTTTTGGGTAGTAATCCTTAATCTGACCACAGACAGCTAACACATTAATCCAATCAGGGGATTCAGGGATTACAACGGTCCACTGGTCAGCTTCCGCTATGACTGGATCGCTTCGCCGCAAGACTCAGACAAAAGATATGGGTATAAATATATATACTAATAAACATAGCCATTTGGGAGGGTGTAGCATTGGCATAATGGAGGAGTTAAAGCAGCACAAACAGCTGCATGTAAACTCCATCAACAGCTGTCTGTTTCTATAAGATCTATAGATAAAAATATAAACAAGTAAAAATCCAAATCTTGCAGTAATGTGAGAGAGATACTGTTGCCACACACTTTCTTAGGTGAATAACTGTGAAATCAGTAACTTGATATCACTGAGCACGGGCTTCCACCTCTAGCTGTTTAATAGTTTGCATCATATGACTGACCTTATTTGCTCAAAGGCAAGCCTGTCCAACTGTATGGACTTAGATCTTTTGCCTGTGTCTCATGCACACGCAAAAAGTCGCCCCTTTTATTAGTTTTAACACACCAGCAGCATTTTTTAGATACACACTGAGCAAAAGTAGTGGGATGCATAAAGCAGTATAATGTTGTAATCTCTCATTTTCAAATGATTTTCATTCGTCACAAGTTTTGTGGAGGTTTTTTTGGTTGAATTTTGTTATTTTTGTACAACAAATTACAAGATAACATAGATAATGTTTTATGTGTTACTGACTTTCAAGAAATATCCAAACTGGTAATGGTTGGTATAAAGCCTGATCAGTGCACACAGAAGTGAAAGCTAAAAGACATCTTGCCAAAGACACAGGTTCTCAACCATTTCTGCAAGACTATAAGCCAATCTTTGTTACCTCTTTTAGATGTACCATCTGGTACTGAGCTGTTCATGCATCTTGCACCTCAACAAGCAGCCTAGATAGATTAGAATCTGGACAGAAAACATGAATGGGAAGAAAAAATTACCCTTTTCAAAAACCTTCTGTATTTCACACAAGCAAAACTTTATCTCTTTGCCTGCAGCAGGATGGTCATGTTACATCGGGAGGCTGAGCAAGCAAAAATGAGCTTATTTCAGACAGTAGATAATAACCAAAGCAATCTGATGGAAGAGTATCATCTCTGGGACAACAAGGATCCCCTCCTCCTCCTACACACACCCACTCATAAGATAAGGGGGGATGCTGGTGGTTGCCTCTCTGGTTTCACAGCTCAGGATGGCCAACACCCCAAAATTATTCAAAATAGGAATCAGCCACATGCTCCCTTTCTAATGCACACTAAAAACAAACACTAATATTGTGCAACAGACAGTCCTACAACTGCAAATGAGATAAGCTTTTCTTTATAGACCTATGGTTGAGTTCAGGGGGAAGACAAATCCACCATGACTTCCTTACAGTAAGTCATGATTTAACTGCACAAAAACATTGGTGTGTTTAAAAAATAAAAAATAGATATTTTTTTCTAAATAGATTTATTTCCAAATGTCTTAATCCAGACAAAGAACTGGATGAGCCTAATTGAGGTTAATTTTTAGGAGCCGTAGCAGGATGGGGGTCTCCTTCCACAAGCAGGGTGTGACGCCC
Source organism: Cyprinodon variegatus (assembly GCF_000732505.1). NCBI lineage: Eukaryota > Metazoa > Chordata > Actinopteri > Cyprinodontiformes > Cyprinodontidae > Cyprinodon > Cyprinodon variegatus. Next base: position 104,679 of record NW_015151514.1, read on the forward strand.
ACACAATGTCTACAAACACCGGGGAGACTCAACTTCCCTTCCACACATAAAGACAGTGGAGATAATCCACTTAGTAACGCGGGTTTAATAAGTTAACCAGCCTTCTAACATGGGAGACAGGGGGAGACAGGGAAGGCAGAGGTCCGTCCCCCCTCTCTTTCCCCCCCGGACTGTGTGGGAACCTGGCTGCCTATTGTTCGGCTCCGCTGTCACAGCCGTTAAGGTGGGTTAGCTTTAGCCGTTAGCCACGCCGGCTAGCAGCACAAAGCTCAACCGGAGAGCCGCGGCACCTTTCCTCCACTCGACGTCCCGAAAGAAAAAGTCCAACCCAAGACACTGGAGTCAAAGGAAAACAACCGAAACGGAGGAAAAAAGCCGCTTGAAGAGTTCCAACTCACCCAGAGCTCCGTCCCCCAACTCATGGTGGAAACCTCTGTGAGACTTCTCCCGGGTTGAACGCACTTTTCCCCCCGTCTGGGTTCTCCCAAACTGCCGCTGCGGTCCTCCTGGCTGAGAGTGACTCTCCTCCTCCCACTGAGCCAGCAGGGCCGCCCTTACAGGAGCCCACACCTCAGAGAGTTCCATTTAACACAAAACCACAATCAAATTAGTTTATGTGTTATACTATATGTTAAGGGTAAAATTGGTGATGGTTTTACAGATGAAAAAATGCAGTTAAATTAGCCATACTCTTATTATTTTTTTCACTTGATGGATATATTTTTATGGTAATGTTTTTAACAAAAAAGTGAAAAACATAATGTATCTATTTATTATATGTTTAGCTTCCAAAGAAAACATAACATTTTTCGATTTATGTGTAATTTAACACATTTCTTAAAGAAAAACCAAATTATATTAATTATAGATATTTTTTGTTTTTAGCACAGTTCTTTTTTCACCAATTTGTTTCTGTGGTTGCTTTTAATGCGATGAAGGCATAGGGAATTTTTATTAATATTTATTTAGAGTAATTGTGCATCAAAAATTTTGCAGAGAAGATCAAATTTCCTTAAATTTATCCCTATTATGTCGGCGTATTAACTTTAGTTTTCCTTAGATGTTGTATTTTACAAAAAAAAAAAATAAATAAATGTCAATAGTTTTATTTGTCTTTTTTTAATTTTTGTTTGTTTTGGTGAGTGAACAATTTACTGGAATCAGTTTATCCATGATTTAGGCTGATGATAAATCCAGTTGTGTAAAAAAAAAAAAAAGAATGGTGTAATAGCTACCTCTAGTGTCCACCCTTTATCATTACATGCAGCGCAGCGACAGGTGTGCTTACAGTGACTGTCACAAAATGTTTATACACCCTTAAGATGTTAGGTTTTTATGATGTTCAAAAAAACTGCATATTGCTGCAACACTGAATTAATAATAGATAACAACATACTCCTATTATCTTATTTTTAGTTTAATGAATAGTGTTTTAAGGCTGAATTATTGTTTTCCAAAGATAACACTCTGACTAAGAATCTTCAATGAGGTGTAAAGTGGACAAAATATTTGCAGGTCAAGATGTGGAGAGATAATTGTTCACTTGTGAAACGGATGTCTGATTTTATTTGAAGTTTAATTCAGCTTTCATGTGTACAGTTTTCACTGCGGTAGCCATCTATTTACCTCAACATTTGCAATTATCATTACATAATGTGCTATAAGAGGTGTTTGTAATACCTTCTAATGACATCAGCCCTCATGCAACAGCATTTTCTCATTCTTGTAAGTTTCTCTTACTTTTTTCACCTACCTAGGGCTTTTAGGGATGCATAAACTTGATGCAGTCCACTCATGAATAAGTGAGCATGCGTTAGAATATTTAGAGACATTCAACATACATGTTCCAACTTGCAAAAAGTATTCCTGTTCTATTTGAATTTTTTTATAGTTCAAATTTGTGACAGTGAAATACATATTTTCTTTAAAAAATAATTCTCTCATCTGATGATCAACTGTTTTAAATTTATCAAGAAACTGTCATTGTTTTGGTCAAAGTGGTTAAATTATTTAAATCTGTGATTATAAGAAGCGGTATCAGGATTTAAAAATTGTTTAAAAAAGAATCCTAAAAGTTACCAAATATATGATCTTTATAAAGCACTGTGTACAACCTGAACATACTTTGCTAAACTATTATACTACTTATGCATCCATTTTAAGTATGTACTAAGTAATAACCGCTTAAACAAACAAAAAAAGAGTTACCTGTTCCCTGTAGCTGGCTGGTACCCACACTATAATATATAACATTTAGAGTGAGAACAAGATCTACATTATTGGGATACGCGAGAAAGGGAAATGCCAGAACATGCAACTTTATTTATATAGAACATTTAACTAACAACACAATTCAAAGTATTATGCATAAAATGAAATAAAACCATAATAGTAAAGCACACAGAGAATCATACAGTGGCATAGTTAGAAAGAAGCTAAAAATTAATAAAGAAAAATTATTAAAGTAAATAAAGTAACTCCATACATTCGTAAACATCTAAGAAAAAGTACCTCTGATGTAAGCTATAGTTTTCTAAGTAAGTATAGGTTTTTTTATAATTTGACGTCAGCTTAATGTTTTGAGCGACTGTCCTGATTCTTTCACTTCTGACCGATTGGTGGCAGCAAAGAGCTAACAGTTCTTTGCTAGTTGCAGAAGAAGATGAATTGTTTCTTACCCCCTAGATGGTTGCTGTTTAGTCCAATGCATTTTGGGTTGGATTTAGTTTATTAAAGCTGTAAATAACTTAATTGCAGCGTTGACAAGTGGACCATGCAGCGCTGCATCTTAAGGTAATAAGATGGATCATTATTGATCACAATCTGGTGTTTTTTTCTTTTTTTCTTTAACATCCGCAGCGAGTTCAGACGACCTTTGACGCTTTAAGTACTTGGTAATATTATA
>NW_015151514.1:108063-113887 GCF_000732505.1 Cyprinodon variegatus
TTCTTACTTTAATCTCAGAGTTCTGACTTTAATCTCAGAATTCTGACTTTAATCTCAAAATTCTGACTTTTTTCCCCCAGAATTCTGACCTTTTTCTCAGAATTCTGACTTTTTTTCTTAGAATTCTGACTTTTAAACCATCCACCGTATTTAACCCATCCCCTTGGGGGACAGTGGGCTGCACAATGGCACCCCACTGTCCCCCACTATGCCACCAACCCCCTCGTTGTAGCCTATTGAAAGTAAAAGTTGAAAATAATCCTAAAATGGTCTATGATAAATTCCATTTTATGTAGATGAGTGACAGTTGCAAGCTGGACATCTGTTTCCATTTTTTTTAAAATCAGTTAATTTAGTTTTACAATGTAACAATCATGTGACTTAATCTTTTATTCCTAATCTATACAACGACCTGCCAGTGAGTGCAGATGGTGAAAAAAACAAAACCCTTTTTTTATTTCAACTCCAAAAATCTTACTCCATTGACATTTCATTACTCTAATCGGGTACAAACACACTTGTTCCAATAAAATGTTACTTTTAGTTAACTTTTTGCAGTTTATGCAGACTTTTTATCCAGTATTTCTAAAGAGTGTTGATGCAATCCTTCAATTGTTCATAAAGTAGTAATTTCTTGGAGATCGCTGTGTGTGTTGAAGAGACGCCATCTGACCATCTCCATAATAAAACATAGTAGTGGGCTGCTTCATTAGTTTAGCCACAGGGAAGCTGATCCAGGTGGATGGGAAGCTGGATTGGAGATTATCTGCAGATAATACTTAAAAACTGGTTTAAGGCTGCAGAAGAGTAGAGAGTTAAGCAGAGGTTCAACTTGGGATGAGAACACTTTTCATAAAACCAAAACTATGCTTTATCTTAAAGCATATTATCCTAATAGAATGGCCCAGTCACAGTTCAGGCCTAAATCCAATGGAACGTCTGAGGAAAGACTGTTGTTCTGTTAAGTTTGAGTTAGTCTGTAAAAAAAGAATGAGCAAAAAATTTTAGTAAACCAGTTTGGTTATAATAATAATAATAGATATATATTAAACCGTCGTAATGTGCTAACCTTCATGTATACCTTTGCAAAACACTTTTTAAATCACTCTCATTTGAATTTTGTTTTGCAGATTTGCTGAGCCATTTTCCGTTCGCTATGCCAGCTCAGAGGCAGGAAATCGGAAAGCTCTTCGCAGCGCCTTCCCAGTGCTGGAGCGCCCCCTGCAGCCCATCCAGCGCCACGTCTATGAGGCAAACCTGAGGAACAGCAGCGCCTGCCAAAGGAAGTAGGTTCAGCTCAGGTCTGCAGAGGAAAAGTCCCCTCTGCTTCGTGGCGCTGCTAACCACGGGTTAAAGATCAGTCAGTTAATCAAATAAGTGGTCGAAGACTTTGCGAAACAATATGTACAGAAATCAGAGACAAAAAACTTAGATTTTACTTCATGTCATCTGTTAATTTTATTCTCCATGATGAAGATGTTGATCTAATTTTGTTGTATTGTATTTTAGTGTCTTGGGTAGGCGAGGCATCTACTTCTGACACCGTCAACCTTTCTGTCTTTTTCCATCTTTAACACCCAGTCTCTACTTGTTAGGTACACGGAGTTGAAGGAGAAGGTGATGAGAGGCGGAGGCGAGAACGCCATAGCCAGACACACTCAGAGAAACAAGAAGCTGCTGGTCAGGGAGCGCCTCAGCCTCCTGTTGGACGATGACGACTTCCTGGAGCTTTCGCCGTTCGCCGGGTTGGGTCTGCCGTACGGGGACATCCCTTCAGCAGGCTGCCTGACCGGTCAGAAACCTCTAGCTGTGTCTTTGGTACTATGCTGCATATCTAAACCAGTCTGACTGCGTTTCTCTGACTGTTCTGACTCTACGGCTCACCCTGTGTGTGTGCGTGTGTTTGTATCCAGGCGTCGGTCGGATCAATGGTCTGTGGTGTGTGTTTATCGCCAATGATGCCACAGTGAAAGGCGGCACCGCGTATCCAATCACAGTGAAGAAGCAGCTGAGGGCACAAGAGGTAGCCATTCAGAACCGCCTGCCTTGTGTCTACCTGGTAGACTCTGGTGGAGCTTTCCTACCTCTGCAGGTCTGAATGCCCAAAAAAAAAGTTTTTCTTTCAGGACAGCGACAGATAGACGGATCATACTAACAGCCATTTTTCACTCTTAATTCCCTCCTTCAATGAACTGTCCAGTCGGAGATTTTTCCTGATAAGAACCAGGGAGGAAGAACCTTCTATAATGAAGCCATCATGTCTGCCATGAAGATTCCACAGGTAGAAAATACTCACTCAATCAAAAATCTTTCTATACGTCCTGGGTCATGCTTTCTAAAAGGAACTCTGGAGTTTTTGTGACATAAAACAGGCCCACAGCATCACATATCTATCACCGTGTTTAACAGTGGAAATGAGGTACCTTACCATAGGGCTGGGCGATAAACCTGATTTTTATCGTTATTCACTACGATAACCGGTCGAAAATGTTCCTATGGTAGGTGAAAGAAGTAAACTTACTTGTGCCGTTTTTAGTGTGTGCGCTGGTGGCTGGTATTTCCTTCCCCTTTAGGACATGGCACAAGTGTCTAATCACTTCGATCCAGTCAAAAATGTAGACAAAGAGAATAGAGGAGGGACTCGGTGAAAAAGCGATTAACACAGCTGTAAATTAAATTACATCAGTTAATCATGTGGAGCCGAGCGAGAGCAGAGATGAAGCTGAGTGTGCAGAGAAGAAATCGAGGGCGTTGTCAGAGTTTTGCATGCGGCAGACTGGTTTTGAGTGAGGATGTGTGAGTTTAAACAATGCACATTGATCTCATTGCATGCTCAGTTCGGTGGCACCAAATAAATATTGAGCAAAAGACGATGAAATGCAAGGTTTGCCTAAAAACGATTAGAACTAACCAAAGTAACCCATCCAACCTCCACCACCTACAGCAGAGCCACGTTCAAAGGTTCGCAAAATGCTCCATTACCTTTGCGCAAAAATGTGTGCATCAGAAGTAACCTTTTTCTCCTGTTCAATGAGACATTGTTGAACATTTAAACCTGAATGATTTAAACCTTTAATATTTAATTGAAATTAATCTGAAATGTGATTTATTCAATAAGTTAATTATAAATAGATCAGTTGCATTTCCTGCACACACCTCTATTTCTGATAGAGGAGCCGGAGCATTTATCAGTTTAGTAGCTTTTATTTGTCCCAGTATGGGCAATTTTTGTGCAGTAGTAGTACACCTTTCACACACACGTTCACATTTCACAAATCACAGATAAAAAATAAAAGAAGAAACACAACAAAATTTTTAAAAATATAAAAGCAAAGTGGATATAAAAAAAATAATGCATTAATCGTTATTGAGGTAAAACTGCTTAATTAATTGTGATTTTGTTTTTTTTATGTTATATCTCCCAGCCTTACCTTGGCAGATAAATATTGTTGTTAAAAAGCTAAATCAAAGGCTGGATTCACTGTAAATTTCCAGTTGAAGTTCTAATAGATTTCCAATAATCTCCAATTGTTTACGTTTCTCATTATAGGTCAGAATATTTCAGTGTGTGCCCCGAATCAGCGGGATAGTATGTAGCTAGCTCGCAGTTTAAACTTTATGCCACTAAAGTGTCAAGTTAGAAGTACTTATTGGTCACAAAAACTACTGTTTGCTTTCTTTGAAGCACACAAATAAACATACTGACCATTATTTTGTTTTTATCTTGTCATTAACAAACTAAACTTGTAACATTTGAATAAAACAAAGAAGTCAGATTTTTTAGAAAGCAGATCTATGAATCATAATGGATCCATAACATCAGAAGGTTCTCGCTCATCTGAGGTAGTAAAGAAAACAATAATTAGTTTATGCTCAAAATAGAATATTGGTCTCGTTTCATGATTTTTTTTAGTAAAACTTATTAAATGTTTTTGGTCCTGTTTGCTATGAGAGCCAAAGCTGTGTTAATAGAAGAAATAAATTGTGTTGAATATTTTCCATATTAACATTTGAATGACCAGCCCACTCATCCATCAAAGTGTGGGGTTAAATGCAGAGGGCAAATGTGATTGCAATTTGATGCAATAAAAAAATAAAGATTGTTTATATTACATTTTACAATGTCTGTGAATATTTTCTCTAAAAACGAGCATAAATGTCTACAACTTCATCAGCTTCCTTCGCTGGGGGGGATCACCTCCCTGATAAATGCCCAAATAACCAGGGGCAAAGGAGACCTTTATTTGGTAAAAATGTGAATCTTTTTTTTTTTGTTATATTTATACTGCAAAGTAAAAAAAAAAAAAAAAAAAGGAATGGATTACTAATTTAGACAAATCAAAAACTCAGCTTTTTATTTAAAGAAACTTCATTTTATTTAAGAACTCGTATTAGAGTCGATTGAGGCACCTGAGCTCGGACATTTCTCATATGCCACGGCAATAAAATAATAATTTTCAGTATCTTTATCATTTTCCGTGTCAATTAATTACGGTTAATGATGTTAAAGGTGGCGCTCGTGTGCGGGTCATGCACTGCGGGTGGAGCGTACGTCCCCACGATGGCAGAGGAGGCGGTGATGGTGCACCGAATAGGAACCATATTCCTGGGAGGCCCTCCGCTCGTCAAAGCCGCTACAGGAGAGGAGGTGTCACCAGAGGACCTGGGAGGGGCCCGACTCCACGCAGAGTAAGAACCATAAACCAAGGCCGTGGACATGAGTGAGTTCATATCTCCAGCTGTCTGCTTGCTGCCCCGTTTTAGGGTGAGCGGCTGTGTGGATCACTTTGCATGGGAGGAGAAGGAGGCGTTTGATCAGACAAGAAACATAATCTCCACCCTGAACTTCCAACTGCCTGAAGAGGAGGAGGACACAGCAAAGAGGAGAGCAGGAGAGGAGCCTCTGCACAGCTCTGAGGAGCTCCTGGGACTCGCTCCTCAGAACTATAGCCACACTCTGGATGTTAAGATGGTAAGGCACCTGGAAAAAACACGGCTGCACCAAATGGTTTGCTATGCAGGCCGAGCAGGTTCAGAGCCATAATGTTTGGATTTTCTTTTCCTGTTCAGATCGTGAGTCGTCTGACAGATGGGAGCCGCTTCCAGGAATTTAAAGCTCGATATGGAACCACACTCATCACTGGATTTGCTAAGATTCATGGGTAAAACGTTAATTGGCTCTAAAATCAGGCTGATATCTCAAACTTACATTGGCACAGTATTTAAGAAATGTTTACTTTGACTTTCATCCATAGATTTTAATGATTTATTAGCCTGTTTGGTGTAGCTGGAGAGATTGCATTGATTCTGAAACAAACTAGTTAATAGACTGCTGCAGTTTATGAAAAAAAAGTTTTCAAGTAAAAAAAAAGATAATTGAAATAGATTGTTGATATTTTGACTATGAACTTTATATTCATACAATTGGTCAGATCTGAAGAACTTTAATGACCCCGTTTCTCTGGGCCATCGATATGAGAGAGATGTTATTTCTTTTAGCCAATCAGGTGTGCCGTAACTTTTACTTGGTCTTCATTCTTTAAGTTTATGCCTCCACATTCTGTCTGCTGTGTCTCTGTGTTACATTTTGCTTTTTTTTTTTTTTCATTATTCCTATAGAGGAACTTCTTCATCATAACAATCCACACTCATCCATTTAATCAACAGCTTCTCCTTTTGCCATTAAAATGACTCCTTTAACTTCATCTTCTGCTGTATGGATCAGTAAAAATTTATTTTAAAGTCTTTTTTCAGTTAGCCTTGGCCGATTTGCAGCAGAGCAATCTCAATATGTCGTCTCTTCCTGTAGGAACCTGGTGGGAAT
>NW_015151514.1:115918-124718 GCF_000732505.1 Cyprinodon variegatus
GTCTCTCTGCTCCGGGCTTCACCACTATACTCAGCAACACGCCTGCAGAGGCCAGAGCACATATTTTTTACATTTAAGTGTGGAGATCAGAAAATGTCTGCTTTGATATCATCCTCATCCATCATGCTATATATCCAGCCATACAGTAAATTATAAATATGTCACTCATCTAAAATATCTACACCATTTAAAGATTCAAGAAAATTAGGTAGCCACTTATGTTTTGTTCTTGGTCTTCTATCTGCTTTAAATTAGCAAAGAATTACAGACATAACTTTTGTAAAGATCCATAAAAAAACACACATTTTTCAAAGATTCATTTTCAGTCATTCAGGTCATTTAGGTTATTCTGTTCTGCAGAGGTTTAATACCTAACCAATTGTTTGGCTAAAATGTGCAGGATAATAACAGTTGAGGGCTTGCCCTGGTCTAGACTGGATCAAAGCAGATGGATTCGGATAGAAACGTCTTACGTAGCTTAGAGCCGGTGCAGATATGTGAGTTTGCATCTTACCATCATCCTCCTTTGTGGCTCCAGGCGTGGGCACAAACAGCGGCTCCGAAGGGTAACAGTCTTCCTCCTGCCACACCCACTGCTCTTTGGTCTGCACGTCCAGCTTGACAATCTGAGGCAGAGAGGTGTGTTAGGTGCCCTGCAAGCTGTCTTCATCCCATCAAATCTGAGAGGCTCCTACCCTGTCAGGGATGAAGTGGTTGAGCCCAAGACCGTAGGCGAAGGAGTACTTCTTTCCACAGCACTTGGAGTAATTGATCTGGGGAAACTCAAAGGCTGAAGGAGGCACATAGAGAAAAACAGGATAGAAAGCAGACAGATCCGTGTAAAATTATATTAATCTTTTAAAGACAGCCTTTTAACAATGACCACATTTTCCCCAACAAAATCCATCTTAAATCCTCCCAAAATGTATTACTGAGTGGTATCTTCGTACCATCATATATTTTGAGGATTTAGCAAAACTTTACCTTGCCTCGGTCCAGAGAACAGAACTTCGGGTTCAAGCCAAATAGTACCATCACTGAGAAGAACAGCGGTTGCTGTTGTATAGGACAAGGACACCAGGTTCTTTCCCTGTTCTTCCTGGATGCACGAAAAAAAATGGTTCAAACCAGGTCAGAACTGAGTCAGGTTCTTGGTCCAGCCCAGTTAGCAAAATAACGCTTCAAAGTATTGAACATCACAAATTTATTTAGACAAATTCTAAAGTATTTAACCAGAATCTTTTTAGATTGACAAACTCAACACAAAACTGTGAAACAAAATAATAAGTAAAAAAAGGGTTAAAATTTTTGCATGCACACCTATTTATCCCCTTGAAATGATGCTCCTAAATAAACTCTAGTGTAAATGTGTGCCCTGAAGCAAGGAATAACATCAGTAAATCCACACCGATATGGTGTTTGTGCTCACCCTGTGAATATCCAGAGGCAGCACATATCGCCGGACCTCAGGTTGTGGAGACCTCATCGCTGCTTTCTTCACCTCCTCCCACTCCCCCCTCAGGTTGGCCAAGTACAGGTAGTTGTACACAAATTCATGTCTGAAAAAAATAAAACATCAGTGTGTTGCAACTACAAATAAATACAGAGATACAGAGCTCTACAATCACCCTTTCCACGTGCAGAGGTCGACCACGATGAATCCCTGCTCTTCGTAGGCGTTGATGTGGTGAAAGAGGTTGAAAGCCGAAGTTCTGTATTTGTGGTTTTTCATATAACCTGCAGGTTCCTTAGTAGCCAAATGGAACCATGTCTGCAACGCATGAACAATGCCGATTCAAAGGAAGGGATGTCATTCACTCATTCACACATTCTAATGTGGATAAGCCATGAGTGAAATGAAGGAGACCTTCTATTTGGTCTGTTCTTACCCCCATGCTTTCATTAGACTCAAAGCAGTCCATGTATGTTGCTCCTCTGATGCTCCAGGCTGACAGGAACTTCAGCAGGTTGATCTTAATCGGTTGTTCCACAAACACAAAGTAGTTCTCTGTGATACCAAAACTGCAAATGCAGGAAAAAAACAGATCAAAATAGGAAACATTTTCTTTTTCTACTTTTTTAAAAAGTTTTTATTATAAGCCTGGTAAACGTTTACCTGTGGATGTAGGAGGGCTTTAACCTCTCACTGCTGGGGAGCTGAACCACAACTTGGGATTTCTCTATGGGGTCTGATTTATCTAAAGATAAAACAGATTTATGTGTAACTGACTGATCTGTTTTAATCCATTTTTATTACTTTAATGAGTATATTAAACCTCGTCTAAATAAGATGAAAATTGCAGCCCTTCCCAGTTGGGAAAAGTTGAATATGTTCATAATAACACGGATAAATGGAAGAAGATGGATGGCTGGATGGATAATAACACAGAGATGCATTAGATTCTTGCCCTAATTTGTAACTATCCACTTTCTGTTGGCTTGTGTTACAGAAAAGACATGATAAAGAGGATTATTTCTGTCTCAATCAGAGCTGTGCTTAACAAGAGCCATTAAAACCCCACTAAGACTCACAGAGATATAATATAGCGTAGGACTACGATTTAGNTACATATTTGATTATAGAATTATAGATCTGAAGATCTTGAAGACATGAAGTGAAATTAGTTCTGTTCGAAGTGGCAGAAAAGATTCAAAGGTTTTAAAACTGATATCTCTGTCCTTTTCTTTCAGGCAGAGATGAACAGCAACCGCCTGAAGGCTCAGGGTTCAATGATGTCGGCTGTGGCGTGTGCCTCCGTCCCAAAAATCACTGTAGTGATTGGTGGTTGCCATGGCGCCGAAAGCTACGCCATGGTAAGCAACCATAGTTTTTTTCTTCAGTTCTATAGCTTAACATTTTCTATCTACTTTAGTGACCATAAACTATTTATAACACTTAAATTATTTGTTTTATAGCCATAAGTTCCCATTTTATAATGAAGTCCCATCTATCTGTCCTACAGAAGGATTCTGCACCTAGGACTGAGCTCACTGTCTCTGTCTCTCCTCAGTGTGGACGGGCTTTTGACCCTAACTTCCTGTTCCTGTGGCCCAATGCCAGAGTGTCGCTGACTGCTCCGGGTCACGCTGGCTCACTGCTTCTCGCTGATAATGACCATGAGGAGCAGAAGCTGGACAAGATGTTAGAGGAGGAGAGCTCTGCCTTCTTTTCCTCTGGTAGGATGTGGGACGACGGAGTCATTCTGCCACAGGAAACCAGAAAGGTAAAAATATCAGCTTATGTTTGAATGATTCCCAGATGAGGTTGGAGCCATCTGAAGGTGATGTTTTTCACTCTGCAGGTTCTCAGAGACACTCTGGACATCATCAAACAGCAGCGGTACCAGGTGTCCACAGAGAAGAGACGCTCTGTGGTCATTCGGATGTAGACGCCTGCACCCTTCGAAGTGGCTTCGGTGTTTTAGGGTCATCACAAAAACCTGCAATACTGCAGCTCTGTCCAACTTAAAGTAATGCTTTACCTTTAAAACAATTTCTACAGAAACGTCAGGGATGCTGATGGAAGGAGACGTCTGTGGAACTTTTTTAATTCACTTTACATTTTAAAAGCAAATTTAGTTTTCTATGGTGCTTTTTCTGTCAGATCAGGAATAAGGACACTCTAACGGTAACCTAACTTGATCCTAACTTGGTATTTACAAATCCCCAAAAAAACCTTCACTGTTCTTGTTCATCTAAATTGAAATTAAAAAGAATGTAATTGTCTAAAACACCTAACAGAGCCTTTAATATTTACCCATTTTGTAATTAAGTGTAAAATAAGAGTTTTGATAATGCTTATTTGTACAAAAATAAATAGATTGCCTAACTTGTGTGTGTGTTTTTTTTTTTTTTCTTGTCCATGTTTAGATACACTACTACCTTTAAATGTATGTGAACTGTGTCTGGCTAATGGAAACCATCAGGTCCATCTATTACACTTTGTTTAATAGATGGATTTTGTTTCAAAATACTTTTTTTCAGAAAGTTTACAATAAACTAGACTAAACCATGACTGTTTCAGGCCAGGATTACTTAAAATATTTGATTTACTAATGCTGTAGGCCTAATATCAGGGACAGATTAGGTAAATTAGAAGTTTTTGTAAAAAACATATTTCATTGTCTCCAAACAATTTGGGAAAGGCCAGATAATGTTATATTATTATCTCAGCCGTTATTCCTGCCCTGCCTGGTGTTGGTGGTCAGTTGGCCTGATTCTAACCTAATTCATCGGCACAAACATGACATCCTTAATTCCCCGCGCCTCCCATCAGGGTCGGAGCACCAAACTGTATTTCTAATGCCTGTAAAACTAATTTTTCCTTGTTTGCTATGCGAGTAGTTTCTTTATACATTTACTTTTTTATAAGAAAAAAGTCTCAATAGAGGTTAGATGCTGCTCAGTAGAAAACACAAAAACAGCTAAAAACAACCATATTATGACAACATGTTGCTCTGGGAAAAACAAAAACTGTAATAAATTACAAAAATGGAAGCAGAAGGGATCAAATTTAATAGTATGATATCAAATGGGTTTTAAAAACTAGTTTAGAAAAGAAAAAATTGGAATTGGATTGGTCAGATGGGATTGATGCATCCTTGTTAGAAATAAATCACACATTAAGATCTCTAATGTTGTTTTTTAAATTTCATGAAACTCCAGAGGTCAGCGGACAATATGAAGTCTACAGGGTACTGGTCAGTGGAACAGTGGGTAGCACTGCTGCTTGCAGGCCTGGGGTCTTTGTCTGGTTCTCTCCAGTTACTCTGGATTCCTCCCGCAGTCCAAAAACATGACTGTTAGGTTATTGGCTTCTCTAAATTCTCCTTAGGTGTGAGTATGTGCGTGAATGGTTGTTTGTATTTGCGTTTCCCTGTGTTAGACTGGCGACCTGTCCAGGGTGTACCTCGCCTCTCGCCTATTGACAGCAAGAGATAGGCACCAGCACCCCTTGCAACCCCAGCAGGGATAAGCGTGATTGAAAATGGATGGATGTTCACTAAATACAGAAGAAACAACACTTGAAGAGCTCTTATTGCTTCAACTGTTTATTTGACGTATTTTGCAATTTAGACATTTTTTAATATTTAACTGTAAGACGACCACTGGTCTTCTGTATGCAATGTAATAAATTGAATTGTTATATGTTCCGATAAAACAACACATTTTTAAGTGCAGGGATACGTGGATTCAATGTTAAGCTACATGAAAATGTTTATCCAAAGAAGCAGCATCAATAACATGGGATGCTGCTAATCACAGAATAGATGAAACCTTACACACCACCATGTTAACTGATTAGCATTTTAAATGTCTTATTTCTAAGCTTGGAAAAAGTTGTTTCTCAATCCACCGGTGGTACCTGGGCTTCAGTTAGTGGTTCTGAGGGGACATTTTGGCACAATTAATGCCAGATAAGTTGAAACTTCAAAAGAAAAGTGCCAGGAAAAACATTTTGAGAACTTTATACAAACCAAAGTTCTAGATATTTCTGTCAGGTTCTAATGGTTTTTTGTCTTTTACTTTTAAAGAAAGACTTGGGTCGGAAAAGACATCAAAACCAACTTCAAATGATTTAACTCCAAAACTGTGATAATGCTCACTACTGTTTGTAATGCAAGCTGATAATTGCATTTTGTTCTCCTAAACAATGCAGTAATAAACACTGCAGCTGCTGCAAGGGACTTCTTTCTTCTAAAATATGTTGTTTGAATTTGCAGGTTCCTGTCTGTGGTTAGTGGGCCCAGAAATGAGATGGATCAAGACTTTTGATTTAATATGAGATAAAATTCATCAGGTGATCGTTCACTTCTCGATTAGTGAGTTTATGTAAGCATATTCACTGTTGTACATGATATCGAGGAGTTTAGAGGGCTTGTCTACTTTATTTAGCTCCTAGTTTTCCAGTTTCTTTTTAATTTAATTAACTTCATTTAGGTAAAGTTTGTTTGATATTTTATATGGTTTCTACTTATTTGCTTTACATAAATCCACCCTGAATTTGCAAAGCCCATTTTAACACTGCAAAAAAATAGAAATCTAAACAAGACATTTTTTCTTAAAATAAGTACCGGTAGATTTTTTTCTTAAATTGAGCAGGTAAGTGAGACATTTTGCCAATGGAATAAGAGAGTTTACATTTAAAATAAGAAAAAAGCATTGTGTCATTGTTCTTATTCTGGTTGCATTGATTTATTTCAAGTGAATAATATCCAATTATCTTATATATTAGGGGCTAAAATACTATTTCCTTTGGCAAATCATAATATTTACCTGTTCAGATTAAGGGCAAACACATTTTAAGAAGTTTATTATTTATTTTAAAATGATTTATCTCAGTGCAGTTTTAGCAAGCAACAACTGTATTGAGAGCATGACTGCATTAGTTAAAAGGAAAATAACTGATATAAAAACACTGGGAATCACCACAAACTAAAAGATGAACAGAAATAATACAACAATCCAACTGGGGGAAAAATCGTAAAGGAAGTCCAGGTCCTGCTGTTCTGCTGCTTTACACTCCTTATCACCAGGTGTTTGGTGTAAACTACAATGATATATTTCTAAAAACTGATCTAAAGGCTGCATTGACTAAACACACCAGCCTGCCTCTACAGGAATCAGACACAGATTGATGTGTTTAAGGTGAAGGCGGCGGTTTGTACATCCCGTGAAAAGTGACGGGGATGATGGTGTTGACCTCAGCCCTGGCGAGCTCCGTAAGCTTCATGGCATCCAGAATGAGCAGGAATCCTGGTCTCTCTGCTCCGGGCTTCACCACTATACTCAGCAACACGCCTGCAGAGGCCAGAGCACATATTTTTTACATTTAAGTGTGGAGATCAGAAAATGTCTGCTTTGATATCATCCTCATCCATCATGCTATATATCCAGCCATACAGTAAATTATAAATATGTCACTCATCTAAAATATCTACACCATTTAAAGATTCAAGAAAATTAGGTAGCCACTTATGTTTTGTTCTTGGTCTTCTATCTGCTTTAAATTAGCAAAGAATTACAGACATAACTTTTGTAAAGATCCATAAAAAAACACACATTTTTCAAAGATTCATTTTCAGTCATTCAGGTCATTTAGGTTATTCTGTTCTGCAGAGGTTTAATACCTAACCAATTGTTTGGCTAAAATGTGCAGGATAATAACAGTTGAGGGCTTGCCCTGGTCTAGACTGGATCAAAGCAGATGGATTCGGATAGAAACGTCTTACGTAGCTTAGAGCCGGTGCAGATATGTGAGTTTGCATCTTACCATCATCCTCCTTTGTGGCTCCAGGCGTGGGCACAAACAGCGGCTCCGAAGGGTAACAGTCTTCCTCCTGCCACACCCACTGCTCTTTGGTCTGCACGTCCAGCTTGACAATCTGAGGCAGAGAGGTGTGTTAGGTGCCCTGCAAGCTGTCTTCATCCCATCAAATCTGAGAGGCTCCTACCCTGTCAGGGATGAAGTGGTTGAGCCCAAGACCGTAGGCGAAGGAGTACTTCTTTCCACAGCACTTGGAGTAATTGATCTGGGGAAACTCAAAGGCTGAAGGAGGCACATAGAGAAAAACAGGATAGAAAGCAGACAGATCCGTGTAAAATTATATTAATCTTTTAAAGACAGCCTTTTAACAATGACCACATTTTCCCCAACAAAATCCATCTTAAATCCTCCCAAAATGTATTACTGAGTGGTATCTTCGTACCATCATATATTTTGAGGATTTAGCAAAACTTTACCTTGCCTCGGTCCAGAGAACAGAACTTCGGGTTCAAGCCAAATAGTACCATCACTGAGAAGAACAGCGGTTGCTGTTGTATAGGACAAGGACACCAGGTTCTTTCCCTGTTCTTCCTGGATGCACGAAAAAAAATGGTTCAAACCAGGTCAGAACTGAGTCAGGTTCTTGGTCCAGCCCAGTTAGCAAAATAACGCTTCAAAGTATTGAACATCACAAATTTATTTAGACAAATTCTAAAGTATTTAACCAGAATCTTTTTAGATTGACAAACTCAACACAAAACTGTGAAACAAAATAATAAGTAAAAAAAGGGTTAAAATTTTTGCATGCACACCTATTTATCCCCTTGAAATGATGCTCCTAAATAAACTCTAGTGTAAATGTGTGCCCTGAAGCAAGGAATAACATCAGTAAATCCACACCGATATGGTGTTTGTGCTCACCCTGTGAATATCCAGAGGCAGCACATATCGCCGGACCTCAGGTTGTGGAGACCTCATCGCTGCTTTCTTCACCTCCTCCCACTCCCCCCTCAGGTTGGCCAAGTACAGGTAGTTGTACACAAATTCATGTCTGAAAAAAATAAAACATCAGTGTGTTGCAACTACAAATAAATACAGAGATACAGAGCTCTACAATCACCCTTTCCACGTGCAGAGGTCGACCACGATGAATCCCTGCTCTTCGTAGGCGTTGATGTGGTGAAAGAGGTTGAAAGCCGAAGTTCTGTATTTGTGGTTTTTCATATAACCTGCAGGTTCCTTAGTAGCCAAATGGAACCATGTCTGCAACGCATGAACAATGCCGATTCAAAGGAAGGGATGTCATTCACTCATTCACACATTCTAATGTGGATAAGCCATGAGTGAAATGAAGGAGACCTTCTATTTGGTCTGTTCTTACCCCCATGCTTTCATTAGACTCAAAGCAGTCCATGTATGTTGCTCCTCTGATGCTCCAGGCTGACAGAAACTTCAGCAGGTTGATCTTAATCGGTTGTTCCACAAACACAAAGTAGTTCTCTGTGATACCAAAACTGCAAATGCAGGAAAAAA
>NW_015151514.1:125897-142736 GCF_000732505.1 Cyprinodon variegatus
TGTGGAACCCTCCCCTTAGCGCCACACAGTCACAACGAAGACCGAAGCTATCCTTGCTGACTTTAAAACCCCCCTTTACAGGTTGCTCCCACTGACTCACAATTACAAGATAATAAAGTGCAAATCAAAAAGGTTCAAATTAATTCAGTTTGTTTATATAGCACCAATTCACAACACATATCATCTCAAAGGACTTTAGAATTCAACCAAATCATGCAGTCAAATTGATTCAGTTTTCTATCTAAGGAAAACCAGTTGATTGCATTGACTCATTGACTCAAATGCAATCCCTCACACTAAGCATGCTTGTAGCAACAGTGGAGAGGAAAAACTCCCTTTTAACAGGAAGAAACCTCCAGCAGAAACAGACAACCATGTTACATGTTGATTTGTCACATCATGTATGTTGTGTTCATTTTAACATTGCTGTCTATTCGTTATTTATTTTTCTTGCATTTATTTTCTGGTGTGCTACAACAGAAATCCCTATGGGACAATAAAGTGTTGCTGATTGTGTGCTTACCTTTCTGAGCAGGTGGGATCTTGATGATGTTGTAAGCAAGACTCATGTTCTTTCCGAAGCAGTTGCCAATGTTGTAGATTGTACCATCTGCTTCAATGTGGGGGTGAGCCGTGACACCATTAATGGACAGATATTTACATAGGTCCACCTGGGGAAAAAAGAAAAAAATCATTTTCATATATACAATATATATGTTGCCTACCCTTTAAGGAAAATGCAGCAGTGCACTTTGAACAGAATTCTTAGGTAGGTTTGTTAAAAGGTTACTATAGCTTTATTTTAACGAGACTAAAGGCCATATTTATTAACCTGACAACAGCCAGATGCATGTCTCGCTCCGCCCAGAGCTAGGCGGAGTGAGACATGCATCTGGCTGTTGTCAGGTTACATATTTATTGCCCCCCTATTAAAAAAAACTAAACGGAGACAGGTAGTAAGGAAAACCTGGCCAGAATCTTGCATTTCCTATATCTTTTTTCAACTACAGTGCAGAAAATTTAGACCAGTAAAAATGGCTGCTCTTCTGATTCCACAAAAAGCAAATCAAAAATGTTTTGTATTGAAATATGCTGTTGGGTTAATTGCAGTAAATAAGTGTAATATAGCACATAATCAAACCTTTTTCAATGTCTCCAGAGAATCAGGATCCACCTTTGTGATGTAATTAGTCTCTGTGACGGCATAAAAATCTTCACCAATTGGGTAGAGGTTTACTAAACAGTTATCGGTCACTTCAATGCCTCTGAAGTACGTAAAGAACCTGTACAAACACAAGCATAAAGGAGACTGATGAAAAACTGTTCTTTTACCCATCAATGTTATTCAGAATATTAGGCACACAGAATAAGATAAGAATTGTAAATCTAGCAACTATTTTACTTCTCTGATGAAGACTTTTCAGAAGTGAACCATTACATTAAGCAGAGCCGGTTGAAGCATAAATAGGGCTCTGAGCACAATTTTATTCAGGACCCAAAAGCAGTTGGGAATTTGAAATAGCATGTTTTAACCAAAATAACATAGATAAATTCTTTAAAATAATCACAACTGCCATATGGTCTATTCATCAAATAAATAAACGTCTTTCCGTCCGAGAACCATGGCTTCAGAATTAGCGGAGCTGATTCTCATCCTGGCTGCTTCAAAAACATGTAAGCAAATTTAAAAGCTGTTCCAGAATAACAGCACCAAGAGATAATTATGTCGCAAAATATCTTCAATTGTAAATTTTAAGGGCTCCTGTGAGACTAGCTTGGTTTTATTGTGTCTAGAGCTGCCTCTTTCCCAACGCATAATGAAGAAAAACAAAATGTTTGAATCAGCCAGAAAAATATCCTTGAATCGTTTGAGGATATGCTGTTTTAATGACTTTGGAATGTTCTGTTCTAATCCAAACAATGCCATTGCCGTTGGATTTTTGTTAAAATGGAAATAGTTGTAAACCCCCAACAGTAATCAGTCAATCATAGCTGACGGTACAAATGACATCTGCTTTTCTGTTTTCAACTGTACCTGGAGAAGACATTTTTGCATGGGTCTGGATAGGCAACAGTGCCAAACTCTGTGATGACAACTCTCTTTTCAGTCATGGCCCGTACATAAGCATCCGTCCTTATGAACCTAAAGGCAAAGATTGCACCCTCATGAGCAGAAATAACCAGTAAGGCATGTTGTCTGTCTGCAAACATCAATTCTGCATAAAAACAAAACAAAAAAAACAACTCAAGAATTTCCCAGGATCATAAAAGCCTGTTGTTCGCTGAAACATTCACTGAGGCATTTTTGTGGTTTGTTGTTTCTCATTTTTGTAGTCTTCTGGAAGCATTCCTGTTAACAATCTACTGAAGATACATTATTTCAAGAGACCTTTCTCTTTATACTGACTCCAAATTCATCGCTATTGCTAAGAAACGTCTAAAATGCAAGATAAGTTTATTATAACTATAGGATGAGTTATTTGGACGATGCATTCTTACTTCCTGAAGTACGTCACCTGACCGCCCTTCAGGTCAAACTTGTGCATGAGAGCCTGTCCATCAAACAAATGGTGGAAAGGTTCGTCTCCCACCTCGAAAAGACCCGGACCCATCCTGAGAAGACTTCCTCCGAGCCATGATGGGATCACACCTGAGAGAACAATTTATTTATTTATTATTTTTTCTTTTATTTATTATTTTCCAGCGTCTTATTGTCATTACACTGTCACAAGTACAGTGCAATGAAATTTACCTCTGCATTTAACCCATTTGCTTGGGGAGCAGTGGGCTGCCATTTTTGGTGCCCATGGAGCAGTGTGGGGATAAGGGTCTTTGCTTAGGGACCCAGAGTGGTAGTTTGTGAGAATGGGTTTCAAACTCACAACTTCAGGATTCTAAGCTCTATGCTCTAACCACTAGGCAACCACCCCTTGTCTTTCTGACCCTATATGTTAGTGAGTTATAACATTGTAATACACACTTCACCTTTATGCATCTCCACTATTGCTGCTTCTCCCTGCTTCATTGCGTATTTTAGAAATGCAATTAAACAGGGAGTTAAAAAAACACAACTTTCTAGTGATACATGACGTCCACTTCAGCTGATTATTTGTAATTTTTTTCTCCATCCTGGGACGTTAATGCATGTTTTTGTTTTACAGTTAAAGTTGTCATAAAATAAAAGATGTATTTATGAGCTCAAGCTGGTTGGTCATGTAAGTGTAACCCTTCAAAGTAAAAGTCTCCCATTCCAAACCTAAACATAAAAGCTTTTCCATATCTGCAACTGCTTATTACCAGTGATATTTGCAGGTATGGGTTCATTTAGCTCCTCCACCGTCTCAAAGATCTTCCTGTAGCCTGCAGCGGGATGTTCCACTCTGACAAAAAAGGGGAAACAGTATTGAGAGCATCAAGGAATTACTCTGTGGAAGGTTTTGAATTAAAATACTCTTTAGAAGAGTAATAACATATTTAGAGGACTGCTCTATAAGCTGCATGTTGGATCATGCTCTGGGAATAGCTGAGAATAAAATGTTATTCTAAAAATGGTACTGAGTAACTGTTTTGAAGCATCAGGTTAATCAACAGATCAACACTGTTAATAGTTTCCATCTGGCCTGGCAGCCTCAGAGATCAAGTTCTCTATCAGTCGTTCTCTATCAGTCGTTCTCCACCCATCCACATTCTTTTGTGTCAACTTTTCACTTTTTCTCTATATTTCTATGTCTTCTAATTGTTTATAATCCCCATCTTTTTATTAAACATTTTAAATATCCCTTTATTCTGGTTAAAACTGAATGAAAGTCTTCCCCCCTTCCTCAGTCCAAGTTTTTTTCTAAATCAAAGGCATCCTCTCAATTTTCTTTATTTTCTCGTAGCTTTTATTTTTTTTTTTCATCAGTTCAGAGCTTCTAAAAGCTTCCTTAGTTTTCCCAAAGTGTTGTAAAATTCTGCCTCAGCTCCAGATCTTCTTGTCTGGTTCTTCTTAAAGTATTTTCTCACTCATTAAAAAACGTTTCATGTCTGCCAACTGTTGTCTCTGGTTTCATTTCAGTAAACCAAAACCTTTCAATATAAAAGTTGGGTCTAGCATTTCTGCAATCCAATTTTAGTGAAAAACAATAAAAGTAACTCCTTACCGGCTGACCATGCTGCTGTTTAATCTTCGAAACCTTTTCCTGCGCTCACAGATCCATGCACGTTACTTTCACAGGAGAGTCTGGCTTAGATTTAAACCACACAAACATTTCCTGCTGCTCCACTCCTCCATCTCCTCCCATTCCTCCTCTTTTCCTTTGAAGACTTTTTTTCCCCTCTTCCCAATTTCTCCCCCACCTCCTCAAACTTTCCCCACGCCCCCCACAGTTTTACCCAGAGCTGAACAAACCAGCTTTGTCTCCCTTCCTTTCAGACGCCAGACCATTGACTCCATGCTGAATTTTCTCTGGGCACCTCCACAACATCCCTTCTACCCAGGAACATTCACGCCTCTTAATAATGTGGATCAGGCCAATAAAGTAACATTTTAAAAGCCTAACATTGTTTGAAGGGGAAAAAAACATGCAGAAACAATTAGACCTAATGATGGTTTTGAGCAAATCTTTGGCAAACTTTATTTTCCTTCTTTATTTTTTTAAAGGAGGGTGAACAAGAAAGAAAGGCTGTGTGTCATATGGAATGAAGGCTGAATAGTGAGAAACCCTGCATCATAGTGGGTGATAGGGAGCACTAATCTGTCATTTAGTGGGGCCTGCTGCCTGAATAAGGTAGAAAATATTCTTTCTTTAAGTGATGTATTGCAGTGTTGTCAGGATTTGGTCTGACCTAATCAGAATGAAATATAGGAGATGGGCAGCCATCAAACATCAGCTTCAGGATGTTAGTTTAGCTGATGACCATAACTAATGCAGCTCTGGGAAATGTCTGGCCTGCATGTTTAGGTGTCGGTCCATCACCCGTCCTTCAAACAGGAAGCCTGGGTTCTCATCCCAGCTGGGAGGAATGAGCTGCCAGTGTGGGTGCTAAGGCAAGACCCTTCACAAGAATGCCTGCTTAAACAAGTGGTTAGCTCACCGTCATCATATAGTGGTTAGTACTCTGCGTTGTAGCTGCAGCAACGGCATGACCTTCACACTGATGCCTGCATTGGAAAGTGGGGACCTAGTGGTTAAAGCATTGTACTTGGGATTCAGTGGTTCTGAGTTCAAGCCCCACTCCAACGGACTGCCACTCTGGGTCCCTGAGCAAGAGCATTAATCCCCACACTGCTCTCCAGGTGCCGCACAATGGCAGCCCACTGCTCCCCAAAGGGATGGGTTGAAAAAAAATAACAAAAATTCAGTTTTGTGGCATTTTTATGCTGAATTTCTTTAAAAGTGCAGTAGAATCAATACATCAGGTAGTTACTCTAAGTTACCACCTTTTTAAAAATTACCCAGACATGTTATACAGACATATACTTATACTACAAAAATGAATTAGTATTTTTGCATACTTAAGTACTTTTAAATCCATTTACATTTGAACACAAGTATTTTCAAAAGTGAATACTTCAACACTTTAACCTGAGTAGATGTCTGACTGCTGTTTTAAGTACTTGTAGTTGAGCAACTTTTGACTGTATCAGTACTTTTACTCATGTTCTGCTGTTGAGTACTTTGTCCACCGCTCATCATGTCAGACAGGAAGCAGTACCTACAGGTGGGTAAGCTATTGTTTACCTTTTAGAGACCAGCTTAGGCTTCTGCTCCAGCGCTCTCAGTTGGAAGGATCATGAAGCTGAATCACAGCTGCTCTGTGGTAGCCTTCCTGGTGGCTCTGAGCCGATGTTTACATTGTTTCTGCAGTTAAAAAGGCCACATTTTTGGAGTTTCAAAGCTGCTCTATTAAAAGTCTAGATTCTAATTAAGAAAGACAGCTAAAACACTTTGTCAAACATTAAAGAAAGCACGTATCCAACACAATTAGTCCAACTTCACCTGAACAATCTACATCAGAACTGCTAACATTACATTACATTTGAGTTAAAGCACAAAGCAACATCTATGATTAATACGCAAAAACACCAATTACTCTTTTGATTAGTGACTGGGTGAGAAGATGTCATCAGAGCCAAATTTTACAAATTAAAAAAAATATAGACTTAAGTGTTTTATTAATGATTTCATTTATTGTAATTAATACAAATATAAAATAAGTTATAAATATAACCAGGAAAACCAAAACATGTAGAAATAAAATTAAGCTATAAAATGTCTAACAAGAAAATGGCAGCATCATGCTGTGGAGAAAGTAAAGCTGAATTAAGCCAATTCATCAATATCCTGGAAGAAAAGCTGCTGTGTACAGCACAGACACATGGCCAGAGATGTCAGGAAATGTTGGTATAATATATTCTAAGATTTAGAAACCAACATTCAGGAAGAGTCAATCTAAAGATTAAACTGAATTCCAAAGACCTGGAAAAACATTCAATATCTACAAACGGATGCAGCTTGTAAAACTTATATTTGAAAACCATGCATGGTTTTGCTTCCCCCTCCACCACATTAACACATAAATGCCCAAAAGCTGAAGTAATGTGTGAAATTTTAAACAAGTTTCAGAGGTATGAATCCTTCTACAATTGAAAAAATAAATCACTTTGCACTATTTCAATGTTTTATCTGCACCCCTAATGTGTGCACAGACCTAACTTATCTGATTTGTTGGTTAAGAGCATGTATAACTGAAACGCAGGCAACTAAACTGCAGCTGGAGAAGATTGAAGTGTCTTATGAGCAGATTTACCATCATATCCTCCTATAAAACAGGCAGTAGTCACACAGTAGAACAGGTTTATTTCCCAACATGTTGCATAGTAAACAGTTAGAGGTGCATTTACACTCCTATGTCAAGCATTTGACAAAAAAAAATAAAAAATATAACACACTTTATGTGGTTACGCATCTTCATTTCAGCTGAGGTATAAACAAACTTAGCTCTTCATATCAAACACACATTTAAAAAGAAAGATAGCCTGAAAGCATTTACTTTCTTCGTTAATATAACTTAAAAAGGAACATGGAAAGAACATGTATACAGCAAGTACCTGTGAGCCTGTAGTATGAAAACAGATTAATCAGAGATAATTGTGTTTGGTCTATATATTAGCATAAATTTAGCTTCACAAATAATGGATTAAACTTAAAGTCTTAAATTGTCAATTAAAAATTATAAAAAAAAAAAATAAAAAAAAATTGGCAGCTGTCAGTTTTCCTTTAAAACTTAGTGCAAAACGTTTTCTAACCTGCATACAAGGCAGATATAAACCAATAGAATCAGGGAATCAAGGAATTACAATTAAAATTAGTTAAATCTGGAAACAAACAACAAAAAAAACAACAAAAAGAAAATCTCCATGAAAGGCTTTAAAAGGAACCCGTGAATAAATGTGGGATAAAAAGGAGTTTTAACATCTCAAATAAAAGCAAAGTATTTTCTAAACATCTCAAGAGATGGTTACAGAAGTGGAGCAGCTCCCAATGTGATTCATTCAAATTACTTTATCATAAAATTATTCACATGCTGACCAGTGATCCTGCATAGTTTAGTCCCAAATTGCTCTATATGTAGTTTGCACAGCCACTTATCTAAAAGAAAACTAGGAACCTACAAAAAAAACAAAAAACAAAAAAAAAAAACAGAGAACTCTTAATCTATCCAGCTGCCTTTATCCAAGATGGCAACATTGATGTATTTGTTTAATGTTTGATAAAACCTCCAACTACAGCTTGTACTAACATAAAAAAAAAACAGATATTAATGGAATATTTGCACGTCTAATGTAACAGTTTTATTCCTACAGGTGTCGCCGTTCAAAAAAAGATCAGTGCAGCCGACATGATGCGACCAACAGGACAGCATCCAAGATGTTTCAGTTCCTGATGCTGAATGTTTTGGCTTTCTTGATATTGAGCAGAGGAGGTTTGATCTTTGGCTTGTTTTCTGTTTTTCCCTGTTCAGCAGGGGAAGGGAATCGACGCCTGTAGATGTCCGGGTACTGCTTCTGAAACTAAAACAGAGACAACAGAAGAGACAGAATGATGATAATCATCTTGAAACTGAGAATGTCTCTGTTGTAACATTTTCCTAACAGACTTATCGTTCCACCAAATTTCTATAGAAACTGCTCGGCTACAGCTCTCTAAACCAGTTTTTCCGAAGATTTTTTGACTTGTGTACCCCTTTAGGTATTTTGTCTTACCGTGAGTACCCCTCTCAGTTAAAAGTATTGAGGATTGTCCAAAAGTAAAATGTAAAATAACTGATTATAAAAAAAATATATATATATTTTACATAATCTTTTCATTTGAGCTTCTAATTCTTAGGCATTTTATCCTTTCAACCTCAAATAAAAAAAAAAAAAAAACAACATAAAAATATTGCCTGGAAGTTAGTAAGGAATTGAAATAAATACAAAATAAAATTATATTATAAACCTGTATTTATAAAACTGAAGCTCCTCAGAGTAACTAGAGCAATTTAGAACTGAGCCTTGCGGTTTAATGTGAAAAGGGAGGTATGAAAATCTTAGGTCAGGTTTATCAACCTATCATTGACATAAAAAAAAAAAAAAACTACAACATTGACAATGGAGAAAATACTTCAAGGGAACCTTTGATCATCAGTGTTTTGGTCTTCTAGCTAATCCAAGAGCTTACATAAATAAGCTGAGAGGAAAATGGAAATATTCTAGATGCTAGTTCTTTAAAGAAGATATTATATAATTATTAATATATTATTATCAATATATAATTTAAAGTTAAAGTTTAAGTTAAGTTTGTATGATTTTGTTACAATTTCTGCTCTATGTTTGTTACTTTTATAACTAATGTCATGTTTTAAAGTCTCCAAGCTCCAGTTAACAATTAATCAATTGCTAAATTAGTTGCTTATTTCAGTAATCGGTTATTCACGATTAATTGATTAATTGTTTCAGTCTCAGTTACCTGCTTTAGCTTCTTTCGTCTGTCCTTCTCATTTATGTTTTGGTCGGTCAGCAGGATCTCTAGCAGCTCCTCCATGGCCTTCTGGGAGGACTCTGCTTTTTGCTGTTCAAACTCAGCACCACTTATTTGTTTGCAAAACGCATATACTGGCATTGGAACGCAGACTGGGTCACCGCCATCAGCGTCTGGACGTTGGTCAACAGGGACCTGGGGTCAGAACAGTTACATTACAAATAGAAACATAAAAAAAAAAAAATAGATCAAATTCAGTAATTAGATAGAATAAATCATATATTCAGTCATTTTTACAATCTTCATGGAAATCCATTTTGAAAAATAAGTTCATACAAATGTGAAACTCTTTAACCACACATCCTTTAGATAAACTTTTAAAACCAGGAGTGATTTCCAATACTTAAAAATGTGTTTAAAAATGTTTTTGCTGCTGAACTGTTGGAATAGTGCCCTGTAGTAAAGTTTGTTTTATAGACCTAATTTATTTCATGGTGAGCTATGCGTACCTGAACAGTCCGCAGGTACTCTACATGGTCCCGGATGGCAATGAGCAGGTATTCTGGGACTGAGAGGATGCTTTGCTGATGGTCCATGAGAAACGACACCAATCGGGTTGCCAGCAGCTCATCCAGGTCACACTCCTCAATACTGCTCAGGATACAACCTGAAAATGTGTGAACCATCTAACAAAAGGGAGCAGAAAGGGTTAATCAAAATAACTCACAGCCCCAGAGATGCAGAAACGAACACAAAAGGTTAGTTTGGTTGCCACAAATAAAAAGATTGTAGTTGCTGCAACTATATATTTCTTCACTGGTAAAAAAAAAAGAAAAAAAAAAAAGGTATCAAGGAGCTAAAGCTAAAACAGAATGCTCCACATCAAGGCTTATTTTTTCACAGTGTGGGTAATGTTTCTCAAAGGGAAAACTTCTAAACTGTACTGATTGAATGATGAGAAATGTCTTGATTCTTTCTTCTCCTTTTCTGGTTAAACAGCACATAATTGTCCTTCAAGCTGCTTTGGTGAAAACTGTACACATCTGAGTAATGCTCACGTTTACCAGAGTCTAAAGTTAAAGGAAACAGTGAATAAAAGCCCTCATGCATGTCAAGGTTTTAATTAACCTACACACAAGTAAATATGCACAGCTTTTTATTATTCATCCATTGAATCTAAAGCAAACACCTTTTAATTTGTTGTTTGAACAGTGAGGGAAAAAAAAGCTTTATGGATTTCCCTGCAAAGCGCCAAGATGGTAGTTCATAGTGGAAGAAATTACAGACAGCCGTTTCTCCTCACCAGGGTTCGAGTGCCGATGGCTGGGTGGAGGCGAGGCATGTCCACGTTCTGGCTGATGCGGGACATCATCCTCATGAGGAGCTGCAGCTTCCTGCGGGACGCAGGGGGCAGGAGGAGTGTGCAAAGCTGCAGAGCCTCTATGGCCACACGCTCACACTGAGGTTGGAGAAAACCTGCGGGCACAGAAATGGTTGGAACAGCTTCCTGGCCTTGGAGACAAATTTTAGGTTAAAACCAGGAGAAAAACAAAAATCACATCTATCCATGACACCTGCTATGGGTGTATCAGATCAATGAATAGATAGGTGCTGTTAATCAACTAGAACGATGATGCAGAGTGAGTAATTTTGGTAAAATACAAGGATCTAATCTAATCTTACAGAATGTTTTTTCTTTTTAAATAGAGGTCTGAGAGCTTCTAAAAAAGGAAACTTGTTTATAAACTTACCAAATTATAAAAGTACAGCAGCTAAACTATATAAGGCAGGACTTCAAAACATCCAGCTTTAGCACATCATGAAAAAGCAAAAACGCATAAAAGCACTTTAAGACAGTTTGCAGTGAACTAGATATAAACAAAGATAATAAGACTGAAGGCTGCTCTGAAATCCATTTAAATATAGTTCTACTAATCTACACAGGCTGAGTTAAACAGGGTGGTATTTCTGATTATGGGAGATATTAGTAGAGGTTAGGTGTTAGATTTGGCATCAACACAGACATGAAGACAGGAGAGGGTCTTACTGTGCTCAGGCTTAGGTGGGGGGAGCTGGAAGTTACTGGCTGCCACAGAAACAGGCAGTTTGAGCTGCAACACAGACCGAGGCGGCTTGGACACATCCAGAGAGCTGAAGCAGCGTCGGACGACAGCAGGTGGAGGGACAGCCCAAAGCATAGAGGTGCTAGAGGCGGGATTGGGCCCGTTGGGTGCTTGGTTGACAATGGAAGCTTGGACTTTGGTTTCATCAGACGAAAGAGAGAAAAGATGGTGGGAAGAGGACGAGGAGTGATAGGACGACAATGGAGGGTGATGGTTTGTTGGAGCGTTCACATTGAGGCAGCTGGTTGCACGACCGGACCATTTGATCTCTCCGTTACGTTCTTCTTTGGTCTCCTTGACAATGTCCAGACAGCTGCCCACACTGCGTGGCCGCAGGGAAGACGACTTTTGTGCATCGGATTGTCTAGCTCTGGAAGCCATAGACAGTTTTCTTCTGGTTATAACTCCTGGAGCATTTTCATGATAACTAAAGTTTGATTTGAACGCAAATGTAGAGTTTAAGCAGCTTTCCCGAGTAGAAAAAACAGGGCTTTCCTCCTGGCTTTCGTTGCAACAGGAGCTAGCCGGGAGGCTGTCCCTGGACATAAACAGCTGCTGCCTGCTGAGGGGAGGAGAGCGATCCAGGATAGTTTCCAGGGAACAGCTCCTCATACGAGTTCTGGTGGAAATGACTGCATTCAGACCTGTGGAGCCGTCTCCCAGCTGACTGTCACCTGCAGCAGGTTCCCCTTCCTTTAATACCGCGACGCGTGACTGAAGCTTCCCGCTGAGAACGTCCCTCATGGGGGAATCCGCCTCGTCGCAGGAGCCCTGCCTGAGCAGCGACAGAAGAAGACATTCTGTGGAGCGAAAGGACGTCTTGGCAGGTGGAGGGACGGAGGGAAGGTCTGAGCTCTTGCGCTTTCCAAGTTGGAGGGTGCCAGGTACTGTGACATATCCAGAAAACGCTGAAAGCAGATGCAGACAGGGATGCAGGCAGAGAGCCGAGCAGCGCAGGTAAAGGGTCAGCGCAAGCAGAGAGTGAAGGGAGGGGAAAGCGTTCAGTTAATACAGACTCTTACAAACAGAAACATTAGCCAGTTACAGACAACACAGAAAACAATAGCAGACAGTCTGTTGGGACCCTGTAAACAACCAAAATCTCTGTTAGGGGTCAAAGACACTGTTAAGGAGATGAGCATTCAGTTCCTCTTAAAGGTAGAAATGTTCACTGAAAGCTTTCCTAGCAGCTGAGGCGTTGACAGAAAATAACATGACCTACCCAGGACGTTGATGAAGAGCTCGTACAGTTCGAATGTGAGCAACGGCTGAGGAAGGCTGTAAAAGTAGTCAGACACCGTTTTAAAGACGTCTCTTTCAAAACCGGGGTATGAGGGCTGGTCGCTGTCATATTTTGGCCCTAGGGATGAAAACAGCATCATCACCAACTAATTAATAATTGTTACAATCACATGAATTGTTTGTTTTGTTACATCTTCATCAGGCCTTAAACATCAGAATAAAGACTAATAGACATTTTACAGATTTATTTTTTTTTTTTTTGCTCGTTTTTACTTTGCAGAAAAAAAAATCCATAAAAATAAACGTATTTTATTTGTTTTCATCTCAACTTTTAAAGTGCAAAAGTACTTTGGAATCAGACTGAATGATGTTATTTAAATCAATGTTATGTCTTCAAACAAGCACCATTCTAAACATCTACTGCTGCAAGGTTTTAAACAAGAGAACAACCAAAATATGTCATTCTATTTTCAGTTATTAATGTTCTAAGGATCGATTGTGTTGTCAATAACAATCCATATTCTCCAACATTTATATAAGCATTGACAAACACTTGACACACACCAGCATGCAAATGTAGCTAATCCTTCAAAATAAGAAGCCATTTTTTCAAAATAAGAGTATATTTGCATGTGGCTCTAGCACTTGATGTATGTTTCATTTTGAATCTTTTCACTGACTGCAGCTGAGGATGTGGAAAAGCCTGGATTTGGTTCAGGAGCTGCATAAAGAACCAGGTGTGGTTCTACCCTGAGCTTCGCTCAGTGGATAAATGCTCAGATTGTCACGATGAAGTGTTCTTTAATTAATCTGCTGCTACTTACAGTTAGCCAGGCTCTTCATGGCGGACAAAACCCAATGTGGAAGGTCACCTGGAAAGACAGAAAGATTAGACCATAGGGAACAAATTGACAGCCTGAAAATTTAGGTCCGTATTACCAGTCCTTGATTAGCCTTACTTATCTTTTATTGTTAATTCAGTTTAGTTTAGTCAAATAAAGCTGATTTATTCTGTAGGTACTTTTTGATTTGCTTAGTGTAGAATATGTAAGAGAATAAGGAATTTTCAGTAAACAATTTAGCCCAAAATCATCTACATCTCTGCCAGATCAAGGTTTTTATTGTCTTTAATAATATTTTATTTTTATATGTTACATAAAAGATGATAAAACTCCCTATATGCTCTTTTCATGCAAAAATCCTTCTTGACATTATAGATGTCAAACCCTTCTTGTCATTGCTGTGCAGCTTTTTTATATTTCAGGTATTTTTAACATTAATATTTAATGGTAAGTTGTAATAGGGTCTTTTAAAGATGAAAAAAAAAAAAAAACTCCTTGCCATTATCCTAAACATAAACATTCAGTCCGAAAAAACATGTGGGTCAAATCAAAAGATTACTTCAAACCTAAATCTGACAGGGCTTTGAATAATATTATGGTTCAAAACTTACTAGTCTTGTCGTCTAGAGTGACAACTCCATGTTTGTTGACTTTGGTCATATTATGGATGATGTTCTGAGGATTTATGCAGCGCTGGTCTAAAACCTCATCAAGAGGAGCAGCACTTAGAATTCTTTGGAGGCTGAAACAACAAGAAAAACAAACTTAGATTAAAGAAGATTCAAAATTTGCTTAAATCTTGATTTATCTTGAGTTTTTAGCAATCTGAATGTTGTAGAAATTTATTTTCTGATATGCCATTTATAGCATGAGTGCCTAAAATGAATCGGTGTGTTTGGTTTTACTGAGTCAGAGTAATGTCTCTCCAGATTTCCTGTTCGTCCTCCACAGTCAGCTCTCGTCTCGGTCGCTGCTGCTCATCTGCTGGCTTATTCAATTCATCTTGCGGTGTTTGAAGAGCAGGATCCACATTTTCCTAAAAACAAGTTGGAATATAATCCATCTATTACTCTGCATACTTTCATGGAAAATGTAACTGTGAGAGTGATTTAGTATTAACACAAAGTTTAAACCACTTTCACAATATACATAAAACCATGTTTAGTCCATCTAACCATGGACTCCTTCTCCTGCTTCTTGATGTTCCTAAACTTGAAGAAACCTTCCCGGTCTCTAAGTGACGGTCTTTTCCTTATGGACCTCGAACCTGATCTCGGCGCTGGACATGGAATGGGTTTCAGAGGAGAAGTAGACGGGAATCTAAACACAATTCACACGAACAACAAACATTTGATCCCAATTTAGGATAAAAAAAAATGTTTACAGTGAACAGCAGAAGTTTCTCCTCATAGATCACCTGTACAGCACATGGTTGTCCTCCAGGTCCTCAGTCCCCCAGCGACCCTTCACGTCTTCAATCACATGGTTCTTTAAAAATTTCTTTAAGAGCTGAACAGTTTGCTGCCTGGTGACATCAGGGCCGAAGTTGCTGTTACTCTGGAGCAGCTGGTGCAGCCAGTCCACTGCAGCAGAGGCAGTGAAGCAGGAAGCATGATGCCTAAAGTTCTGCCGGTGCTTCCTGAGGGGCATGCCAGCCCGGAACAAGCGTGTCACCTCATTCCACTGAAAGAGGGCAAAGATAGATATGTAGCTGCTTAGACAGTTGTGTTTGAGGAAAAACTAGGCACTTTTTGCTTAAATTTAAAGAAACTTGTACAACTCAAACAGTGAGCAGCTAAGTTCCACTACTACATATTTTAATGAGCTGCAGGAAGGTTTAGCACCTGTTAAGGCTTAAAGACTAACATGACAGTATGCTACAAATATTTCATCCTCGCAAGGAGTTTTTCCTCACGGCTGAGGTCTTGTGAAATTACTGATTATGCAATACTTAGTGTGAATTCCTTGAGTAACCCTTTCATGGATCTAGCTACTTACAGGTTCACAGCAACAATAATTCCTAGTGCAGCAAAAACTGAAGTAAAAGTGATGAATGTTTAAGGTGTGAGAGCATATTTTTACTTGATACAAGAGCATAAGCAAAAATGTTGAATAAACACTGTATGCCAGAGAAAAGTAGAGAAGACTGCCCACTGCAGGAGCCCTGTAATCATTCTGCAACTTTGAAACTCCAGCTTTTGTAAATTATTGTTGACTCGCAATTACCAAGCGGTCTAGTTTTCTATTCTATAGAAACTATAGACTCCTCTACAATTCAAACAAATTGAGTTTTATAAATTACAGTAATTACTACATATGAGGTTATTGAGACGTCAGGTTATTCGGAAAAAGAGAAAGAAATCATATATGATTTAGTTCAGATGCTTCAATTGATGCTGTTTGATGTTAAAAGCAGAGGTGATAAAAGAGTGTGTATGAAATTAACCTGTAGATTATAATTTTTTATTCATGGATTAATAATCAGAAAGCCACATATTCTTTAAGGAAGACTTTATGATATTAAACCAGGTGAAATTCAATCTTTTCCACTTGATGAGTCCTTAATCGAGCATATTGACATAAAAATTTTTTTTTTTTTTTTTTTTTATCTTAAATGCAAACTTTTATATACATTTTTTTTTACAATCTTGGTATAGTTATTACTCTAAGTGCTCTGTCAGTTAAAAGCATGTTTTAGAGTCTTTATACTCCAGTTAACGATTAATCGATTACTAAATTAGATTAATCACGATAAATCTGATTGTTTCAATCCTAATGCAATTATTTAGTCTTTGATGTCAACATATACAGCGCACACATCAGCACATTTCTATTTTGTCTGAACTTTTCATCTTTTTTTTTTTTAACTTTTACTTGGTTAATATACTTTATCTATAACATGCTTTAAATGCATTTAAACCGAGGTAATTTAACTTTATTAAAACACTCATCTTAGGTTAAGAATGTAAGTCGCACACATGTGCTGCAACATTAATCCAACATTATCACGAAGCTATAAACTACAGGAATGATCAAGTTAATCAGCTAGTACATTCTCGAAGAACAGAAACCATGCTTAACTAGTTGATATGTTAAAGACACCAGCTCGGTTTAAGTTCCTATTTGTATGAGGAATAGGTTTATCAGAGAGCTATGAAAACGTTAACTGTTTGAGAGAAAAACACACCTAAAGCGTCATTTCCGTTACTAAAAAGTTCTCATTCTGTTCGATAAGCAGCACAACTCACCAATTTTGTAGCTCGATAAGGTCCAGGAGTAATAATATGGGTATTCATATTCTACAATCAAAACACGGAGTTATTTTGAGCTTATTCTAGGTATAAAGAATGGTCGATGTTTTGCTAGCAGCTAACTAGCACCCCATAGCTACAGCCTGGATTAACTCCGTCTGTTCAAAATTACGAGCCGTCCGCTTCTAGTCGCTGATTGGTCAGTCCAGAAATCACGTGACAGGTAGTCTCCCATGCAGCGTCGTCATCCAATCAAATCCAATCTCACTTGCTGTACTAAGAGAAAAATTGATGGAAAAATGACAAAAAGGTGGGATGAAGAAAAAACACGAGGGTGGTTTTATAAAATTCAAAAGATAGTAGGAAAAAGAAGAAA
>NW_015151514.1:143849-148095 GCF_000732505.1 Cyprinodon variegatus
TATATATTCGATATTTTTAAAGAAAACTAAATTATTTCACAGAATTTGATTATAGAGAGGGTGAATGTGTGTATGACATAGACGGGTAGAATACAAAGTTATGTTTAAGTACTGTATGTAGTTTTTGTTTTCTTTTTTTTCTTAGAAATTATAAATATGTTTATTAGTAGATAGTCCATCACGAACCACACTCCATACCAGTAAGTAGCGGTAATGCTACTAAATGTTTGTTGCCAATAAATCCAACAAGAAGAAGAAAGTGCTGTACAGAAAAAATAAATAGATCAAATATAAAACAGTGCAGATAAAAACAAAACAGCTAAAACATAGTTAAAAGTAACATTCACACAATCAAATCAATAAAATTGGGTAAAAGATAAAAGGGACAAAAGGATAAAGTAAAATAAAGCCCACTGTCAAAAGCCAAAGCATAAAGGTGGGTTATGACAAGAGATGTAAAGACAGAGGAGAAAGTAAAGGAGAAAACTCGCCACAAAATATTAAAGTTGCACTTGTCTCAGTGATACTTGAATATTTTTTTTCGTATTGCTGGATATAAATTTGAATGCATAAAATATTCAGAACGTTTTCATGTCTCTGGCATTTTAAAAACTATGACAAGTACTTGTTTACTATAGTAAACTTTTTTCCAGCAAAACCAGTAAACCTTTTTGCAGATAGTTTATCAAATAACGGATAAAGTATCCCCTCTGACTATTATGATTATTATTTGGTTACCTTTTTGAGCCATTAGCCAAAGCTTGATCAAATCACCAGACTAATCAAAGTGTTTTTTTATGAGTTTTAGCTCATATATGGTTGCTTGTCTCTGATGCATAGTAAAAAAATATTTTTTGTTTATTCTAATGCAAAGGTTCTACCAGTGTTCTCTTTAGGAATCCTGGCAACACATTTCAGTGTCATTCAAAGCCTCTGACTATAAAGAAGCTCATTTGAATTTGTTTAAAGGAACATTTGCGTATGTGAAAAGCAATTCTGTGATGGGTGTGATGGGTGGGAAGGAGGCTTAAGCTGGCCACATGATGTTAAAGTAGACGGCAAGTGACAAATTAAAATAAACTTTTTGCTTTTTGTATTCTTTTCAGTCTTTCATCCAAAGTGAAAATGCTTCTAGTGCCTCTTTTTCACTAAAATTAGCGGGTTGACACAGTTTTTTTTAAACAAGTAGAATAGAATTCNTAAAAACTATGACAAGTACTTGTTTACTATAGTAAACTTTTTTCCAGCAAAACCAGTAAACCTTTTTGCAGATAGTTTATCAAATAACGGATAAAGTATCCCCTCTGACTATTATGATTATTATTTGGTTACCTTTTTGAGCCATTAGCCAAAGCTTGATCAAATCACCAGACTAATCAAAGTGTTTTTTTATGAGTTTTAGCTCATATATGGTTGCTTGTCTCTGATGCATAGTAAAAAAATATTTTTTGTTTATTCTAATGCAAAGGTTCTACCAGTGTTCTCTTTAGGAATCCTGACAACACATTGCAGTGTCATTCAAAGCCTCTGACTATAAAGAAGCTCATTTGAATTTGTTTAAAGGAACATTTGCGTATGTGAAAAGCAATTCTGTGATGGGTGTGATGGGTGGCAAGTGACAAATTAAAATAAACTTTTTGCTTTGTGTATTCCTTTCAGTCTTTCATCCAAAGTGAAAGTGCTTCTAGAGCCTCTTTTTCACTAAAATTAGCGGGTTGACACAGTTTTTTTAAACAAGTAGAATAGAATTCTATGTTATTGTCATTACAATGTCACAAGTATAGAATAACAAGATGAACTCTGTGTGGGAGCGGGGGTTGAGCTCAGAAGTTCTGAGATGTAAGCGCAATGCCCTAAATAGGCCGCCACTTTTGAAAGAAATGGATTGAGATTGAAATTTGAGCCTTGTCCCTTTTAAAATGACAGTATATAACAAGCACAACATTATAAGCACACAACCCCAAAATCTTTGCACATTAATGGTTCATGCCGTGACCCGGATTCGAACCGGGGTTGCTGCGGCCACAACGCAGAGTACTAACCACTATACGATCACGGCAGTGCATGTTTGACCCGATAACATTTGGGATTTGGCTCCCTTCCCCATTGGCAAAAAAAAAGCTGGGTCTGACCCCCCAATGGTAAACTGCATGACCTCTATTCCACCACTGCTAGTGGTGATGTTAGGGTTGAGTCAGTCTGCTCGACTCAGCTTCGACCTTTTTGAAGAAGAAGTGTTGCAGAGAAATGTTTCAAGCGCACCCCAGTCACGTGACCACTGCGAGCAAGGTCTTGTTAAATCAACCTTAGTATCAAGCTTCACAGTAAATGCTAATAATCTGGGCTTTTTAATACCACTAAGGTATTTAAATGCAGCAGAATCACGGCTCAAACTGAGGGTTTTCCCCGTTTATAGGTTTATTTAAAAACATGGAAAGAAATGTTATATTTAAGTCTAGTTTAGAATTGATTAAGAATAGTTTGCTTGATGCAGATAAACCTAAAATACATAGACAGCCACATCTATACCCACAACACTCACCCACAGATTAATTTATAACAGATATTTATTCACATGGCACATCTTAACAATTATTGAGGCCTTTACTTTATTGCAATCCTCTTCCTCTTTCAGAACAACAAGAGAATCAGACAATAAATGAAGGGTGGGGAGGAAACTGAAGCTGGCCACATGATGTTAAAGTAGACAGCAGGTGACAAATCAAAAAAAACTTCCTGCTTTGTGTATTCCTTTGTCTTTCATACTTAGTGAAAGTGCTTCTAGGGCCTCTTTTCCACTAAAATTAGTGGGTTAACACAGTTTTTTAAACAAGCAGAATAGAATTCAATTTTATTGTCATTACACTGTCACAAATACATAGTAACAAAAATAACTCTGTGTGGGAGTGGAGTTGAAGCCAGAAGTTCCCACCCCAACCGGACCACCCCAAAAGCTTTCCCATTAGTGGTTCATGCCGTGACCCGGATTCGAACCGGGGTTGCTGCGGCCACAACGCAGAGTACTAACCACTATACGATCACGGCAAGCTAACCACTTGGTCCAAAGCATGTTTGACCCGTCAACATTGTCCATTTGGCTCCCTTCCCCATTGGCAAAAAAAGCTGGGTCTGACCCCCCAATGGCAAGTTGCATGACCTCTATTCCCCCAATGCTTGTAGTGATGCTAGGCTCGAGTCAGTCTGCTCAACTCAGGTTAAACCTTTTTGAAGAAGTGTCGCAGAGAAATGTTTCAAGCGCCCCCCGGTCACATGACCACTGCGAGCAAGGTCTAGATACGTCACACTTTGTATCGAGCTTCACAATAAATTCTAATAATCTGGGCGTTTCAATACCACTAAGGTATTTAAATGCAGCAGAATAACGGCTCAAACCGAGGGTTTCCCCCGTTTATAGGTTTATTTAAAGACATGGAAAGAAAATGTTATATTTAAGTCTAGTTTAGAATTGATTCAGAAGAAATGTTTCAAGCGCCCCCCGGTCACGTGACCACTGCGAGCAAGGTCTCGATATGTCAAACTTTATATCGAGCTTCACTACTGTCAGTACTATTTAAAGGATTATTTCTTGATGTGTTTATATACTTGTAGGTGCAGCCCACTCAAATATGAGTCCATACAGGCCAGAAAGTGTCCTAATTTACATAAATTAACAAAAAAACAAAAACAGATATGAAATAGAGTAACCGGGTGGGATTTAAATTCAAAATCTGATAGTTGAGGGGCATACATCTTAAGTAGCCAAATTAATGTATACATAGTTTGGAAACCAGTATGGATTAGAACTCGGAACAATATTGACAGGACCGCACAATTGCATATCTGTTATGCATCAGAAGAATTTTGTATCATGTTTTAATTTCACAGAATTTTTTTTTTTTTTAATATTATTTATTTATATAATCATAATGCAGACATTAGGACACCCACTCACTTGTAGTTCTAAATAGTTATCCATCAGATGGCGCCATTTTAATGTGTCGAGCATGGTGTCGAGTTTCGGCCAGTTGTGTCAAATTGGTTTATTAGTTAATGAGGTTTCGAAATAGCCATCACTACTGCTGTGTGTCTGGTGATGCCATCATGCTGGGTTGGCATTGATGATGTCACCAATGCCACAGAAATCAGGAATGTAAACAATGGAGAGCAAGATGGGAGGGAACCAGAGAGTAGAGACTGACACGGGAGTGGATTTTCACTCCTGTCCCGTCCCACTCCCACAGAAAAA
>NW_015151514.1:154792-155726 GCF_000732505.1 Cyprinodon variegatus
GTTCATGCCGTGACCCGGATTCGAACCGGGGTTGCTGCGGCCACAACGCAGAGTACTAACCACTATACGATCACGGCAAGCTAACCACTTGGTCCTAAAGCATGTTTGACCCGTCAACATTGTGCATTTGGCTCCCTTCCCCATTGGCAAAAAAAGCTGGGTCTGACCCCCCAATGGCAAGTTGCATGACCTCTATTCCCCCAATGCTTGTAGTGACGCTAGGCTCGAGTCGGTCTGCTCAACTCAGGTTAAACCTTTTTGAAGAAGTGTCGCAGAGAAATGTTTCAAGCGCCCCCCGGTCACATGACCACTGCGAGCAAGGTTTAGATACGTCACACTTTGTATCGAGCTTCACAGTAAATTCTAATAATCTGGGCGTTTCAATACCACTAAGGTATTTAAATGCAGCAGAATCACGGCTCAAACTGAGGGTTTCCCCCGTTTATAGGTTTATTTAAAAACATGGAAAGAAAATGTTATATTTAAGTCTAGTTTAGAATTGATTCAGAAGAAATGTTTCAAGCGCCCCCCGGTCACGTGACCACTGCGAGCAAGGTCTCGATATGTCACACTTTATATCGAGCTTCGCTACTGTCAGTACTATTTAAAGGATTATTTCTTGATGTGTTTATATACTTGTAGGTGCAGCCCACTCCAATATGAGTCCATACAGGCCAGGAAGTGTCCTAATTTACATAAATTAACAAAAAAACAAAAACAGATATGAAATAGAGTAACCGGGTGGGATTTAAATTCAAAATCTGATAGTTGAGGTGCGTACATCTTAAGTAGCCAAATTAATGTATACATAGTTTGGAAACCAGTATGGATTAGAACTCGGAACAATATTGACAGGACCGCACAATTGCATATCTGTTATGCATCAGAAGAATTTTGTATCATGTTTTAATTTCACAGAATTTTTTTTTTTTTT
>NW_015151514.1:159308-174986 GCF_000732505.1 Cyprinodon variegatus
TTTTTTTTTTTTTTTTTTTGGTGCTTTTAATGTTTGTTTTCTATACCAAAATTCCGGTAAACAGCTGGCAATACAGTTTGTATGTGTCTAAGTGATAGGGTGCATGAATATAATATAGTGTGTTTCAAATTCATGTGTAAAATCAATTGCCTCTAGTGATTAATGCCGTGACCCGGATTCGAACCGGGGTTGCTGCGGCCACAACGCAGAGTACTAACCACTATACGATCACGGCGAGCTAACCACTTGGATGATTCGTTTGGCATATACAGAGGACCACATCAGATCGATAGTCAACACATCCTTTTTTGTGTGGTGTATTTCATACTCCTTTATTGCCTGTTTTTGAGAAAAGGCTACGTTTAGATTTAGACAAAGATTGTGAAAACAAACATATTTCACGCAGTAAGAATTTACGAGATTACTTTTGTCACTGTGCTCTCCATAAAAAAAAGAAATTTCATACACATGATAAGTTCAAAGAGTTGCAGCCTCATGGGCTGAAATGTTACTAAACCAAATACTACAGTAATCATTTCACCTGTGTTACTCTCAAAAAGAAAAAAGAAATACGAGTGGCACCTCTCGCTAAAGCTGATCTCTAAATGTAGGCGTGGCCTACGGTTGTTTAAAGATAAATTGTAACACTGATTGGTTCTTCGTTGCGTGTCCTTGTGAGAGAAACGCTCACCCATTGGACGTTTCTCAAAAGCTGCTTGCTACTCATTGGCTGGTTGTTTTGTAGAAAATTTAAAATCACGCTTTCTTTGGATTTGAGATAACGTTTGTTGTTAGCTGTCGTGTTTCAAGACTCTGATAATATTTTTCTAAATTGAATTGCTTTGGACCACGTATCATGTAGCAATAATTTTTTTTATCCTTCAAAAATATGGCTGAATTGATAACCTCAGCAAAGCGGGGATTTCAGAACATCAGTCCGGCGAGGAGAGAGGACCCTAACAAGGAAAATGAGATTCCGGTTCTGAGTCTCATTCAGTTTTCAAAGCCACCTTTTGTTACTTTTGGCACTGTTAAGGTGGGCACATCGAAATCGGCTGTTTTACAAATTGTTAACCCGACTGACTATGCCGAAGCGGAGGTTGTCGTGGAAAAGATCCCCTCCAGTAAAGGCTTTTCTGTGGACCATGACACGTTCACGATCCAGGTATGATGAACTGTTATTCAGAGCAGACTGTTCAGAACAATTATTTTCAAACGGAGACTTTCTGGTTAAAAATGTAAAGTCATCAAGATGCCTATCTAATGTTCCTGTCTGTTATTGAAGAGATATTCCT
Organism: Cyprinodon variegatus; assembly: GCF_000732505.1. Classification (NCBI taxonomy): domain Eukaryota; kingdom Metazoa; phylum Chordata; class Actinopteri; order Cyprinodontiformes; family Cyprinodontidae; genus Cyprinodon; species Cyprinodon variegatus. The sequence goes on from NW_015151514.1 coordinate 160,604, forward strand.
TTTTTTTTGTGTTTGTTTGCAGCCTGAGAGCTCATTCAGTTTGACAATAAGTTGGACTCCAGCAGAGGAAGGTGGGGTCAGGGAGCTCCTCACATTCAATGCCAATGGGGTCCTTAAACACCAGGCTGTCTTACTGGGAAGAGCAGAGGCCCCCAAAAAGAAAAAGGTACTTCCACACTGAAGCTGAATATAACTGACTCATAAGGTTATTATTCCACTATTATTTCCAACATGTATTATTTATATTTATTTGTGTGTGTGTGTGTATATATATATATATATATATATATATATATATATTCTTAAAATAGTCTTTATATATATATATATATATATATATATATATATATATAAAGACTATTTTAAGAAATAGATTAAACACCAACAGAGCATTTATAACCGTTATTATAGGGTTATTTATTCCTAAACTTGTATTAAAATTAGGGCAATTAATCTCATAATCTTGATTAACCGATTATTTAAATAATCTTAAACTAATTTACTAATCGATTATTCATTAATTGGAGTATAGAGACTTAAAAAAATGCATTTAGCTGTCAGAGCACCTCACTTAGAGAAGTAATTATATGAAAATTTAAAAAATGTTCAAACATTTTGCATTTAAGATATTAAAAAAAGAAAATCTGTCAATATGCTCTAAAGTGGTGAAGTTTTAGTTTCATCTGGTTTAATTTCGTAATAATCTTTCTTTAAGGAACTTTTTGCTATCCGATTATTAATCAATTCATCTTAAAAAAAAATCGACAGATTAATCTATTTGCAAAATAAGTGTTAGTTGCAGCCCTAATTAAAATCTGTGCTTTAATATAACAAACTTAGCTTAATTTAACAAATGGTTTTCTGCTTTGGTCTGGCTGATTGTAGAGTGATACTAGAATATAAGCTGTTTTTGAGTAGAGGGCACAGCTGGTAATGCAATCAGCAAACAACCCGATTAATAACTTCAGGCTGGTTGGTAATAATTCAACCCTCAGGAATGGAGATCCCTTTGTCTTCCTTTAAGTCCTAATGTAAATTTGTAGAAATATTTGGAATTTATATTAAAAACCATTACAGTATATGCCAGTTTTCTTCTTTCCTCTCCCTCTCAAAATACTTGAAACAATTTTTAATTTTTTAATTATTTTTCTTCTGTGGGTACGTCCTGCAGGGAGGAGTTGCCCAGTTGGCTAAATGTTATGTAAGAATGAAACAAATGAAGCTCATAACACTTTGTTTTATTAGTTTTCTATATATGAAAGATTGAATGAGTTAAAGTTTTAGATCCAACAGCACCAGGATTATCACAGTTGATCTTTCACAGTATGTTCCAATAACCAGAGCTGCAATAATGAGTTGCAATTATCTTTGACCAGCTGTGGGTACTGTCACTGTTTTTATGTCCAGCTTGTCATTTCTTCATTTGATGCCAGAGCCTACAGCTATTTCGTTTTTGTTTTTGTTTTTTTTGCTAAAGACCTTCATCAGGTGTCATTTATAAGCTTACATGACACATACGATTTAATGTGCTTAATTTTTTTAAAATCTGAAAATGAAATTAAAAGCTTTTTTATTTTATTTTATTTTGGTATGATGTCAAAGAGCAAAATGAAAATAGCCAGATTGGGAAGTTTAACTGGTAGACGACAGTGACTTAACATCCTAAATTGTCAAACCTTTTCCTTAACATATTAGTATAACTACACAGCTTCATAACTTTTTTTATATTTTTTTTTACAGAAGAGCTTATGGGATTCAATCAAAAATAAGGGGATGGAAAAACCCCAAACGTCTATGAGAATGACATGTCCTGGGAAGATGGCACCAAACAAAACCTTCCAAGTATCCCGGCAGCCTCAGTATAAGCGGGAAAAGCCCCGCAGCCCACTGGCTTCGCTCTCTGAGACACAAACTGTTAAAGAGAGAATCCTTATTAAGGACAGACCCTTTCACCATCGCTGCTTAAATTCAGCCGAGCAGAAGGCATCAAAACCGGCCCATGGAGATGTTGTCCTGTCAGATCAGAAGAACTCCCCTGTTGTCCTGCTTGTCCCGTCCGCAAAGCTCGTCCACTCTGGCAGCCTGTCTACTAACGCTAATAGCATGGCGGAAAATCCTAAAAACAAGGAACTCTCTAAGGTGTTTAACAGGACTCTGTCTCCGATCGGTACACCTGAGGTGCTGAAAAAGCTGATGCCTCGCATCGATTCGGGAAGCCCACAGAGTTCTGCTCATGTTGGTGGTGTGGCACCTGAACCCAATCTTCCATCTCTAAACGACGCCCTGGCTCTGATAGGCTCTGATCTCTCACATATTGACAGTAGTCCAAGAAATACCAGTTCTAGCTGTGAGTTTTCTGATTCTTTGGAGTCTAAGAGTGGGAATGGTGCCTGCGGTGCTGAAGCGATGTTGGCTAGCCCGGAGCTGCCCCAATCTCATGAGCCAAGGCTCACGTTTTTCGTCAGCAAAAAAGTGGTTTTAAAGGAGGAAAAAGTAACAGAAAAGGCAAAGATTTCATTCACATCTGCCACTGTGACTAAAACCAAAGCATCTGTGGAGGTCGGCAGTCCAGGGGGGAGGAAAATAAAGAAGTCTCGTCGCCGACTTCTGGAGAAAACGCTTGAACTCTCTGATGGCGGCAGCCAGAGTGACTCGGGTCCGGGAACTCCGAGCCTGCCAGTCATAGATACAGAGACAAAAACTACACCGAGTGATGCTAAACATCAAATCCCAGAGTTCACTTCCTCCAGCCCCAATTCAAGGCTTCCCATCTCCCCTTTAACCAAAACCTTTCCGACATCCACCCTACCAGACACCGCGCCTTCTCCCATTTCGTTCTCGGCCACCTCATCGCCTCTTGCGATCCCCGCTCCAACAACACCCACCATCACCTCATGGAGCTCATCGCCACCTCTGTCCAGTGTGTCCATGGCCGTTTCTGTTCAGGAAGATTTGTTTCCTGTTCAGCTGGCACTGAAAGGCAAGAAGAGGAAGAGTGAGGAGTACTTGAAAACTCATTCAAAGACCGAAGACTCTGGGAAGGAGCAGGTAAAGAGGAACAGGGTTGGGAAGGTTGATCCCCCACCTTCAGTACGCAGCAAAAGAGACACATCTCAGCAGCAGAGAGTTGTGACAAGTGAGTAAATTCATCAGACAAAGGCTAACATGCATTTTAGAAACTGTCTAGAACACATCGCCCCGTTTAAAAAAACTAAATTAGACTTGTTTTTAGGCTCAGCCCAAACTGTGACGACTAAATCTCTGAGGATGGGAAGGTCTACTGCTGGTGCCCAGGCTAAACGTCCAAGCTCCAGAGTCAGCTCACAAAGTAAAAAGCTCCATCGGTTTGGCCAATATCGCTTTGGGGGAGAACAAAATGTAATATTCAGATTTGTTTTCCTTGTTCCAGTTTACAGAGGTTATGCTCTTTGTCTTGTTCCCTTTCAGGCTCTCTAAAAGCCTCAGGTTCACATTCTGTGAGGATCTCAAAAGTAGCTGCTGTTGCTCAGGCAAAGCTAACCTTCATCAAACCTGTACAAACTGGTAGGCCTCAGATAATCACATTTATTTCTGTTTCATTCTGGAGATTTTAATCTGTATTCTGTGTCTGCTTCTTTTGTTTTTAGCTTTACCAAGGCACCCGATGCCGTTCGCTGCAAAAAACATGTTCTATGATGAAAGGTGGATAGACAAGCAGGAGAAAGGGTTCACCTGTTGGCTGAACTACGTCCTCACCCCCGATGACTTCAAGGTCATCACTGAAGTACCTGAAGGTAGAGCTGCACTAAAACACTTTAAATGATTTTCAGGTTGCAGATGGCTCATAAGTTTTTATTTTTTTAATTTAATGTTCTAATTTTCTTTGGCAGCAAGCGCCGTCTCACTCGCCTTCGGCAGCGAGGATAAATTCCGTGTGCCGAAAGCCCCCACCAAGGAGGAGATGTCTTTTAGCACCTACACAGCTAAGCGGAAGCTCAACCGCCTCCGTCGCTCTGCCTGCCAGCTCTTCACTTCTGATTCCATGGTCAAAGCCATTCAGAGGCTGGAGCTGGAGGTGGAGGCCCGGCGGCTATTAATCCGCAAAGACCGCCACCTCTGGAAAGACATAGGTATGATTTCTGACATTAACAACAGCCAGAAATTCCTTAATGTGAAATATTTTTTATCTGATGCATGTTTGTTTTTTTTTTTAACCAGGTGAGCGTAAAAAGGTCCTGAACTGGCTGCTATCATACAATCCTCTGTGGTTAAGGATCGGGCTGGAGGTAGCTGAATTTGACCTTTACGTTGTGTGTTCTTAGAATCAAAACACTGAGGCTTTTTTTAACCTGTGTTTTTCCTCCTTAGACTATTTTTGGGGAGATGATTGCTCTTGAAAGCAACAGCGACATCTTGGGCCTGGCTACGTTCATACTCCAGCGGCTGCTCTGGAACCCAGACATTGCTGCAGAGTTCAGACACGCCCGGGTGCCCCACCTATACAAAGATGGTAATAAATGATATTTGTTAGAGGCTTAAGCAAAATTAGGGACATTTGCTTGTTCTTATGTCATGAACAGCAATCCGTGATAGTTACCATCCTGCAATCATAATGTAAACACTGTTCTTTTCCATTTAGGCCATGAGGAGGCGCTGTCCCGCTTCACACTGAAGAAGCTGCTCCTGCTTGTGTGTTTCTTAGACAAAGCCAAGGAATCTCGTCTGATCGAACACGATCCTTGTCTGTTCTGCATCGATGCAGAATTTAAGGTGGGATGGGGTCCCGGTTCTTAGTTACCATATGTAAATAAATACTGGTATAAAACACAAAGGTCAAATTGAGACCTGTAGATAAAATATTCTTAAGAATCATGTGCAGTTTTCTGTCCAAACAAACAGAAATGTGTTAATTTAAAAGCCATACTTACTTTAATGCAATGTTTGAGGGATATACACATCTACTGATATGCACACATTTAAATAACCAACCAAAAATACAGAGATTCTGCAAAAATGGTCATATTTCACACTTTGACTAGGTTTCCATTTGAGTTAATTTGAGTTTAAGTCATCCTAAGCCTGAGCTTCTCTTGTTCGGCTTACAGGCGAGTAAAGACCTGCTGCTGGCCTTCTCAAGAGACTTCCTGAGTGGAGAGGGGATTCTTCCTCGGCACCTCGCCTACCTCGGGCTACCCGTGTCCCACGTGCAGACGCCCCTCAACGAGTTCAACTTTGCTGTGAAAAATTTGGCAGTTGACTTGAAATGCGGCGTCCGTTTAGTGTAAGTGAGACTTCCTGAATTGGACTGGTTGCTCTGATGCTGGTTGGGAGATCTGCTCTTATTTCTGATGGCAGGCGGTCCCTGCAATGGCAGGATTTGTATTTTCTTACAGTAAATCTGCAGTGGAAATTTTGCAGAGGCTCTTTTTTCTTTTTCTTATTTTTTCTTTCTGTGTGATGTTTCTTCCAGGCGTGTGATGGAGCTGCTCGCTCAGGACTGGAGTTTGTCCGCAAAGCTCCGCCTGCCTGCCATCAGCCGCCTTCAGAAAGTGCACAATGTGGACATAGCTTTGCAAGTGCTCAAAGGCAAAGGGATTGACCTCAAGGATGAAAGTGGTAACAAAAGGCCTCCTTTTCTCATTTAAACATTTACTTACGTTTAATAAGTGGCTAAAAATGGAATTTAGACAAATCTTCATTTGTTATCTTTGTTCTTAGGGTCCATCATTGACTCAAGAGACATTGTGGATGGGCACAGAGAAAAAACCCTGAGTCTCCTGTGGAAAATCATCTTTGTGTTTCAAGTGTGTATCTTCTTTTGATTCTAACAACCTCTTTTCATAGTGGTTCTTTTTGACCAATATTTCATTATGTTTCTACTATCGGATGAATAAAGGTGGAGGTTATCCTAGATGAGGATCAGCTCAGGGAGGAGATCGAATTCCTGAAGAAAACTCTGAGGACCAAGCGTAGACTGGCTCTTTTGAGGGCCGACAAGGGCTGCCAGCCGAGTCCAGTGAAGGCCAGGGTGCCGTACAAACATACGAGCAGAAAGATTACTCTGCTGATGGACTGGGTCTGCGCCGTGTGTGAGTTCTACCACCTAAAGGTAAAATTAGTTTTCTTATGGTTCTCTTAAATTTAAATGAATAAAAGAAAAACAGACATGAAGATTCAACTTAACTCTTGTTTGATTGTACGAGGAATCACAGGTGAAGTAATCATAATTATTCTTGCACCTCTGAGATTGAAAAATGTTCAGTTTTTAGTCATTTTGATGACATCAAGCCCTCCTGTCTGCTGGTATGAAACGGATATTTTGGAACCAGAGTATTTAAGTAGCAACCTCAAGGCCAGAACACACACCGAATCCGATTTTGTGTCCGATCTGACAGAAAATTTTGTCGGAAGATGTCGTGGTGTTTAGTGCACTTTGAAAGTGGAAATGATCACACAATTTTAAGCAAGAGGGCTACACAGCAATTCAGCAGCAATTTCATGGTTCTTACAGGAAGACAGATGCAGTTACAAAGTAAAACACATCAGCATTGGGAGAAAATACAAAAAATCTGTTAATTGCACCGGGAAACAGTTAGTTCGAAGTCGCACAGAGCATACACGGCAAGTAGGTCAGACTTGTTCAAAAACAATGAATGAAACAATAAAAAAAGAATAGGCTACTTTACCCATGATAGGAATTCAGGAGGACAGAAAACAGATAAAGTAATGATCCTCTTTGAGCCTCACAAAAAAAACAAAATAACGATGGGCAAACAGAGCAGGTAAGCGTGGCGTATCTCTCTCTCCTCTTTATGAAAAAAAAGAGAGAAAGACTTCCCAGATCTCTCTCTGAGAATCGACTCTCTGCTTCATTCAGCATATAAACTGCTCCATGGTGTTTATTGCTGTGTTTTTGTTTTCTTTAGGCCTAGATCTAATTATGTTTTTAATATAGGCATATAAATATTCTCTATCTGTTCTGGCTTGAGATGATGCACAGGCTCTTTAAGTGGGGCTTTATTCCATAGAATGCATCTATGGGGTAAAGATTTCATAATCTGTCAAATGTGGAAAATAGTTTTAATTTTTGTGGCACAGAGACAGAAGTGAAAAGAAGATCTGCGCAGATATGTCCACCCCGCTTTGACATGCAAAAGATTTTATCTGAGAATTAATAAGTCGTACACAACTAGCATCTTCAGGCCTTCACACCGGATTTGGCAGCCAGCTAGAATTATTCATGGTAATGTGTAATCATGTGGGAAGTAAATAAGCAGTGTAATTTTTGTGCGTATGCAGGTGGAGAACTTCACTGTGTCGTTCTCTGATGGCCGCATCCTCTGCTTCCTTCTTCACCACTACCACCCCGGTGTCCTACCGGAAGCATCCATCAGCCACAGCACCACACAGACCGTGGAGTGTTCTCCGAGGGGCCGGCTGGAGCTGAACAGCTCAGTTAGCGACTCAGACGGCTCCTTTGATTTTGGACCAGCAGACCTGCAGGGTACAGATCTGTTGTGTGCAGAAATTTCATTTATTTTTGATTCTTTAGACTAACATTTTATTTTATTAATGCTTCTTATGTTTGTTTGACTTTATTAGGAAAAAACAGCGATCATGTTTATCTATTTCGTTTTTTTTTTTTTTTTTTTTTTTTAGTTATTATTATAAATGGGCTTGTGTTTTGACAAAGTAAGGTTTTATCTAAACAGGACAGGATTCTGCATCTCTGAAGTTTAAAGAGCTTCTGGAAAATGAAAAGAACAACTTTAAACTCGTCAACTCAGCAGTGGCTTTCCTGGGTGGCGTACCAGCCATGATCAACCCCGCTGACATGTCCAACACCATCCCCAGCGAGAAGGTGAGACCAGAACAAAAGGCTTCTGCAAACGTCTGGAGCTGAGCAAACTTTTTTTTTTGTTTTTACTCTGTCATCTCCCCTCCTTGATTTTCATGCCTTATCCAATCCATTTCAATTCATATTTACTTTAGGATATTTTCATTTGCTCCTGACTTCATCTCCATGTCTCTTTGGAAGTCCACACAGAAGAGGTTGACAGATTTGGTCAGAAAACCTCATCACCATCTTAATTGGTTTTATAATGGGTTGAATCCTTCATAAGAGTAAAAAATAAAATTTTCAAAAGCTCAGAGGTTTTCTTCAGGGTCCCACTTGCAAACAATGGTCTAGGAACTCGCAAAGTTTGAAGTCTTCCAGTGATATTGAAGTATTGCTATGGGATGTTTAAATCATCCTCAATGGTGTGTCAGGAGAAGTTGTAGGCCTAAAAAGCCATGGTGTTGTTAAATGCTGCTGATCAGAGTTAGTCAAACGTTGTAAATAAGCATTTAATTAGATCTTTAAAAAGCCTATATTTTTGTTAAAAACTGCCAATCAAACCCTCTGATCCCTTTCCAGGTTGTGATGTCATACCTGTCGTTTCTCTGCGCTCGCCTCTTGGACCTTCGGACTGAGACCAGAGCAGCGCGGCTCATACAGGCTGCATGGAGGAAACACAAACTGAAGAAAGATCTGCTGCTCTATGAGGTTCGGAATGTTATATTTCTCTCTTTAAATTATGGGATGTAAAAGTAAATGATCTTTACAATAATATCTGCATTTTAAAGAGGCTTAATGTCTTTAGTTGCTAAAGTTGCTGATATGATATTTCTGTTTATCAATTCCCCCCTATTTTCTTTATTGAATTAATGAACTATAGTTGGGTTTCCCTATAAATATAGATGCACCGATCCATTTTTTTTTTTCTTGGTCCAATCAGATGAGCTGAGCCCATCAGCCGACATCCAATACAGATCCGACTTAATGAACCTTGTACCGTGTGAATGAAGGATTTAGTGTTGATGTAACCATAGTTAAGAAAAGCTTAAAGATGAAAACGGATATTAATGTACTTTATATTACTTATTAACAAATAAGCAGAAAAAGAAAATGATGCAAAGTTCCCTGGTTTGGCTCTCTGATATAAAATCATCGATGTCTGACTCTGCCAATTAGTCATATCTGAGCCAATATTCGATTCAGGTTTCAGATCTGTGCATCTCTACTTATAAAACAAAAATAATATTGCTGAGGTCAAAGTAAAGAATAAACTGATTGTTAAAGAAATGACAGCCAACAATTCTGCATCCTAACTATGGTTCCAAATTAGGTTTGGGCAGTTCATTGCATTTGCAATATAATTGCAATTTAGCAAAGCAGCTTTCAAAGAATAGAGGCACTCAATTTTAGTTGCGTTACATTTAACAAGAGTAAAATAAATGAAGTACATTTGGCGATAATTCCCTTAAATTTGTTTTGCCACCACACAGAAGGCACAGATGCAGCTATAGCAGGCAGATTCATGCATGATAGTAGCAGTAAGAACTTTTTCACACAAAGATTACAGTAAAGTCCTGCAACAATGGGCTCTGGACAAGCAAACTTTCAAGTTAATGGAAACAATTGAAACTTTCAGGTGAAACTTCAATATGCTTGATTAAGAAGTATATTGAGGTTCATATGTTCCTGAATGTCCTTTCCCCTCATGTTTCAATTTAGGCGAGAAACAAGGCAGCCCTGAAAATCCAGGTTGTGGTGAGACGTTTCCTGATGAAACGTAGAGTTAAGCGCCAGAATGAAGCTGCCATCGTCATTCAGTCAGCCTGGAGAAGACACTTGGCTCAGAACTGGCTGAGAAAGCAAAAGGAGGCTCAGCTTCGGGATTTGCAGCATAAAGCAGCGTCTGTCATCCAGGTAGGTGCTGAAGAAGGTCTGTGAAGACAGAGTAAATCTCAACCTAAAAAGACACAAATTACAGTAAATAAGGGCAAAAATGACCAAGTTGCTATAGCAAAAACAGTGCCATAACATTACATTGACAATATTGTAGGATGCATTTTAACATACGGACATTTGGAAGGAAAGTTCTAAATGGTTGACAAGCAGTGGTGGAAAGTAAAAAAGTACATTTACTTGATTACTGTAGTTAAGTACTTTTTTTGTTTTAAATATCTTTACTTGAGTAATGTCTTGGGGTGTACTTATCACTTTCACTCCACTACATTTCAAAATCAAATATTATATTTTCTACTCCACTGCATTTTGAGGAAGGTGATAATTACTTGTTATTTTTTGCTTAGCTTAGCTTTGTAATCCACTGTTGCTGTTTTTAAAAAAAAAATGCAATTTCAACATGGCAGATAGCAGCCATTGGGACTGAATTCAGACACCACTGTTTAAGAGATTTACATGACATTCCAAAAATGTGGAAAAACTCAGGGCAGATGTTATTTGCATATCAAAAACTTTATTAAGGCATTAGCTGTTGCCATGTGGCCAAGTCATTCAGTAGGATGAGTTTTCAAAGCAGAGTTGTAGTTCTTTTGTGATAACAGATTAAAGCTTAAACATCTATTCCATAGTGAAAGTGTGTGGAGAATCAAGACTCGTTTGTTTTTAAATAAAAAATATAATCAAAATATTTGTCCTTATTTTTTCTGGCATTTTTACGCTAAAGTTCTAATTGGTGTAGTTTTGTTGGTGTGGTTCCAAGCGTCAATTCATCAGGTAAGGCAAGGCAAATTTATTTGTATAGCACAATTTAGTACAAAGACAATGCAAAGTGCTTTACATGATTAAATAGGAAAATAAAACGGAATCAAAGCAAGTAGGAAAAAAAAAAATAAAATAGAATAAAATAAAAAATGCAGAAACAAAACAGAACATTAAAAACAGTTTGACTAAAGAAAATGAAAAAGTTGAACTAATGATGTTTCAGTTGAACTGTTTAAATAGAACAGTCGAAGGCAATCCTAAACAAATGTGTTTTTAGTCTTGATTTAAAGGAACTCAGGCTTTCCGCACTTTTACAGTTTTCTGGAAGTTTGTTCCAGATAAGTGGAGCATAGAAACTAAATGCTGCTTCTCCAAGTTTAGTTCTGGTTCTAGGTATGTGGAGCAGGCTGGAGCCAGAAGACCTGAGTGGTCTGGAGGGTTGATACACTGATAGCAAGTCTGTGATGTATTTAGGTGCTAAGCCATTCTGAGATTTATAGACTAACAGAAGTTTTTTAAAGTCTATTCTCTGAGATACAGGGAGTCAGTGTAAGGACTGATGTGCTCTGGGGTGATGTGGTTTCTGAAAGTTACAAGGTTCTTTAAAATGACTGAAAATTAAACATAAATGCACTGATATTAGAAAAGTTAATTTGTATTTTTTAACAATTAAATGCATGTACTTTTGATTACTTAATTTGAAGTGTTTTCAAAAGTGAGTACTTCAATACTTTAACTTGATTAGATTCTTGACTGATTAACTTTTACTTGTAGTTAAGTAAGATTTGAGTATGGAATTCTACTTTTATTCAAGTTGAGTACTTCATCCTCCACTGTTGATGAGAAATTGGAAGGAATTTGTATTCTGTGACATTCTGCAGGGTCACCTTTGGCTTAGCTCATCAAGAGGCTCAAAGTTTAGCTAAGCCTTAAGTAAATAACTCAAAACTCTTAAAAACCGTGTAAACTATGAATAAGTGTGTGTAAATCAATGTAAATCAGTAAAATGCATCGAAGCATATACAATTGGGTTTAAAGTTGTGAAAAATGTCAGTTTTGGATATTAGTATTAAACTATGGTTTATGTGCAGAGTAGTTACCTTACTGCATGTAATTTATTCAACAAACATTTCCTTTTTTGTCTTTTCAGGCTCACTGGAAGGCATTTTTCACCTTGAGGGCTTATCAGCGCCTCCGGTATTACACCATTGTAGTTCAAGCCCAATGGCGAATGAAAAGAGCAGCTACCACTTATGCAAAGATCTGCTGGGCGACTGTAGTCCTTCAGAAGTACGCTCGAACTTGGTTCCTCTTAAAAAAAGATCGAGAGCAATATCTCCTCATTCGGGAAGCTACAGTGAAGCTTCAGAGATCGTACAGAAGGTGGAAAGATCATAAAACCCAGAAGGAAAACCATGCAGCCGAAGTGATCCAAGCTGCTTTTAGAAGATGGTACAAAGATAAAATGGCTCAACGAACTGCTGCTGCTGTAAAGATTCAGTCTTGGTACAGAATGCAGTTGTGGTCCCATCGGTACAAGAGGATCAGGAGAAGCACTGTGCTTCTCCAAGCTCATCTCAGAGGAAAGGCACAGAGGCAGGACTTTAAGATGTTAAAGCTGCAGCACCGCTCTGCTACGGTCATCCAGACTGCCTTCAGGGGACATGTTGACAGAAAACTGTTTGTGAATATGAGATCCGCAGCAGTGATGATCCAGCAGAGGTTTCGGGCCTCTGTGATAAGAGACTTGGAAAGGGAAAAGTTTGTAAGGATGAAACGAGCAGCTATTTCCATACAGGCAGCCTACCGTGGAAAAGTGGCTCGAGAACTGCTGAAAAAGAAGCACAAGGCAGCAACACAGATCCAAGCGGCGTATAGGAAATATGCTGCCCAGAAGAAGTATCTTCTCTTGAGAGAAACTGCAGCTGTGATACAACAGAAATACAGAGCTAAAGTATTAGCCTGCAAGGCACAGAAGGAATATAAAGCTATGAAGAGTGCCACAATCCTTATCCAAGCTACCTGGAGAGGCAGAGCTGAAAGGAACCGGATAAAAACATTACATTACTGTGCAACTCTGATACAAGCTCACTATCGTCGACATAAAGGGCAAATGCGGTATAGATCTGTAAGGGCAGCAGCTGTGGTCATACAACATCATTTTAAGGCTTTTTTGGTGAGAAACAAGATGAGGAATGAATATCTACAGAAGAAAACGGCGTGCATTGCACTCCAAGCTGCATTCAGAGGCATGAGAGTTAGGGCAGAGCAAAGGAAAAAGCACCAGGCTGCAACTGTCATTCAGTCTGTGGTTAAAATGTTCTTATGCAGGAAACGATACATTCTTCTGCAACATGCAGTCATTTTAATCCAGTGCAGATACAGAGCTGTCCTCCTCTGTAGAGCCCAGCAGGCTGAGTTCAGGAAGCTGAAACGGGCCAGTTTAACAATACAAGCTGCCTTTAGGGGGTTCATGGTGAAGAAGGATCTAAAGAAGAGGCATACAGCCGCAACAGCAATCCAAGCTCAGTTTAGGATGCACAGAATTCGAGTGGCATACCTGGCCATGAAATGCGCCGCCGTTATTCTTCAGGATCGCTACAGAGCTAAAATGCTTAAAGATATGCAGATGAAGCAGTTCCAAACAATGAGACGTGCAGCTGTGGTCATTCAGTCAGCATACCGAGGGTACAGTGTCAGAAAGAAAATTGCGGAGTGTCATCAAGCGGCTAGGATTATTCAGAGAAAGTTTTTGGCCACTAAGGACAGAAAGCAGTTCCTAGCTATCAAGGCAGCCACTCTGATATGTCAGCAGAGGTACAGAGCAGCAATCCTGGCAAGACAACTCCATCTGGACTACCAGTCAAAGCGCAGGGCAGCTGTTCATCTGCAGGCCGCCTACAGAGGGTACGCTGTAAGAAAGCAGCTGTATATTAGGCATATGGCAGCTGTGACTATTCAGTCACACTTTAGAAAATACCAGCAGAGAAGTCGCTTCAAAAGTCTAATCTGGGCTTGTAAAATATTACAAGAACGTTTTAGAGCGAATAAAATAATGAGAGCAGAGGTGCAACAACTGAAAGCTAAAAAGAGAGCCACTGTTGTCTTACAGGCTGCCTTCCGAGGGATGAAAACAAGGCAGACACTAAAAAAAAGACATCAGTCTGTCAGAGTCATCCAAAGAGCTTATAGGTCCTACCGTCAACGTAAGCGCTACCTGTCCTTAAAAGCATACACCATCAAAGTCCAGCACAGATATCGGGCAAATGTTGCAGCTAAGCAGCAAAGAAAGCAATACCAACAAATAAGGATGGCTGCAACCATTCTTCAAGCAGCATTCAGAGGGAAGCGAGTTAGAGAAGAGATTGCACATCAGCATCAGGCTGCAACCTTGATCCAGACTGCATTCAGAAAGCACAGAGAGCAAGTTAAATTTCAGGCAATGCGGCTCTCTGCCATCCTCATTCAGAAACACTATCGAGCTCTTCTTGTCCAGAGAAGAGACAGAGAAAGCTACCTGAGAACGAGACGGTCTGCTATAGTCCTGCAGGCAGCATTCAGAGGACATAAGGCAAGGAAGGAAGTTTCCCACTGGCATCAGGCTGCAACTGTGATCCAATCTGCGTTCAGACAGCACAGAGAACGAGTCAAATTTCAGGCAATGCGGCTCTCTGCCATCATCATCCAGAGACGCTACAGGGCTGTTCTTCTCCAAAGGAAGCACAGGGAGAACTTCCTTAAAATGAGACATTCTGCTGTAGTTGTTCAGGCAGCGTTCAGAGGAGCTCATGTGAGAAAAAAGATTGCAGAGATGCACAGGGCTGCTGCTATTATTCAGGCAACCTTCAG
>NW_015151514.1:176383-227495 GCF_000732505.1 Cyprinodon variegatus
ACTTCCTTAAAATGAGACATTCTGCTGTAGTTGTTCAGGCAGCATTCAGAGGACATAAGGCAAGGAAGAATGTTTCTCACTGGCATCAGGCTGCAACTGTGATCCAATCTGCGTTCAGACAGCACAGAGAACGAATCAAATTTCAGGCAATGCGGCTCTCTGCCATCATCATCCAGAGACGCTACAGGGCTGTTCTTCTCCAAAGGCAGCACAGGGAGAACTTCCTTAAAATGAGACAAGCTACTATCACTTTTCAGACTGTGTTTAGAGGTCACCGTGTCCGGGCTGAGATGGCAAAGATGCACAAGGCAGCTACTGTCATCCAGTGCAGCTACAGAAGGCATAAACAACAGCTGGACTTTCAGAGGATTTGCTGGGCGGCATGCGTCCTTCAGCAGAGGTTTAGAGCCCAACGGCAGAAACGACTTGATGTCAAACATTTCCAACAGGTCAGAAGAACTGTGGTCCTTCTACAGGCTGCTTATCGAGGCATGAAATGTAGACAAGTTTTAAGGCGGAGGCAGGAGGCTGCAAGACTGATCCAAAGACTCTACCGGGCCCACTGCGAACGCAAGCGATTCGTGATCTTCAAAAGCTGTGTTGTGAATGTCCAACGGCGATATCGAGCTGTTGTTGCAGCCAAAAAACAAAGGAAAGAGTATGAACATCTAAGATGGGCAACAATCACTCTTCAAGCAGCTTACAGAGGATTTTATGTCCGAAAGCAGTTGTATTGCTGGCATCAGGCTGCCAGTTTAATCCAGAGAGCTTACCGAGCGAGCAGCCAGCGGCAGCATTTTCTGGCCTTAAAGGACGCCGTCCGCAGGGTTCAGCGCAGGCATCGGGCTATTGTTCTAGCCAGGCAACAAAGACAACAATATGAAAAAATCAGGAAGGCAGTGATTAGTCTTCAAGCAGCATTCAGGGGACTTCAAGTCAGAAATAAGGTTGCCCAATGGCATCAAGCTGCAACTGTGATTCAGTCAGAGTTCAGAAAGCACAGAGAGCAAGTCAAGTTTCAGGCTCTACGCCTGGCTGCCACCATTATCCAGAGACGCTACAGAGCTCTGCTGCTTCAGAGGGAAGACAGAGAACATTTCCTAAAAATTAAACGTTCTGCTGTCGTCCTGCAGGCAGCTTTCAGAGGTCACCATGCCAGGACTGAGGTTATGAAGATGCACAGAGCTGCTGCTGTCATTCAGGCAAACTTCAGGAGACACAAAGAACAAATGGCGTTTAAGAGACAACGCTGGGCAGCGTGCATCTTTCAGCAGAGATTCAGAGCCCAGAAATGTAGTCGCATCGAAGCAAAGCATTATCAAGAGGTCAGGAAAGCTGCTGTCTCCTTACAAGCTGCATATCGAGGAATGAAGTCTAGACAAATGATCAGAAAAAGACACATGGCCGCAGTCATCATCCAGAGAGCTTTCAGAGTCCATCGTGAACGTCAGCAGTACTTGAAACTGAAGTCATCTGCTCTCACGCTTCAGAGAAAATACCGAGCCAAGATAGAGGCCAAAGCACAGAGGAACAGCTACACTGTAATGAAGAAGGCTGCCGTGACACTGCAGAGATGCTACAGAGCCTGGAGAGCAAGACATCAGGTAGCTGCCTCAATTCAGGCTCCTATTTTGTTTTTAACAGTCCTTAAAGTGTTACATGCACCAAGCTTAGTCTGAATTTCATGAACTGTCTGTAATTTCCTCTTTTCATGCTGACTGGTTACAGGCCCTAGAGGCAATCCAGGAAGAACGGAGACAACGTTTTACAGCTGCAGTTTTCCATCACCTAAGTGCCATAAAAATCCAGCGAGCTCTCAGAACACACTGGGCTTTAGAATCGGCAAAAAGACATGTCCAGTCTGTCATCACTGTACAGGTACCGTTATTAAGAATCAGAGGTCATTTGAACTGTTGAAGAGTAGAAGCTGACCGATTCTCCTGGCTTTTCTTAGCGTTGGGTTAGAGCGAGGCTGCAGAGGAGACGATACCTGGAGGACAGGAGGAAGGTGGTGGTGCTTCAGAGAGCTGTCAGGCATTGGCTAGACGGCCGCCACAAAGCCGCATCGGTCATCCAGCAGGCAGTCCGCAAATTCCTCTTGATCAGGCGCCAGAAGAGAGTTCAACAAGGCATCACTAAAGCTCAGGTGGGGCAGTCATTGCTATAGCCAACCCTGTCTTTTGTAAGTACAGTTCTGATAATTGAACTTTATTGATCTCACACTGGAGAAATTTACCTCTGCATTTAACCCATCCTCTTGGGGAGCAGGGGGCTACCATTGTGCGGCGCCCGGGAAGCAGTGTGGGGTCAAGGGTCTTTCTCAGGGACCCAGAATGCAGGCTGTGGGGATAGAATCGGGTACTTGCAAACTTCTCAGGGCACAAGCACACTGCTCTAACAACTAGGCCAATACTCCCCATTGACACTCCCTGGATTTTTAGATCCACTCATCACCACATGGCCCTCATGCTAAAGCGTCACATTTAAGAATGGGTGGACTTTTAAGAAATATTTATTTAGATTAGCTGATTTCATGGCTTGGGCGGGACCTTTTGAGCATGCTGCATTACCAGGAGGGTTTAGATCGAGATTATTCAAGAAACGTAATACTAAACTGCTTACATTAGAGTGTATTGGTTGATCTAGCTAATGATCACAAACACACATCAGATTTTGGGTAAAAATTTTAAGTTTAAGCATTCAGCTTTTACTATGGACCAAACATCAACCAAACTCAGTTTAAGCTGTGCTTGAATGTTAACCAGAGCCAGGATCTTAGCCAGTCTGAGTTAAAGTGCATGAATAAATATATATACCGTATTTTCACGACCATAAGGCGCACCGTACTAAAAGGCGCAGTCTCAGTTATGTGTGCCATTTCTGTATTTAACACACGCATAAGGCGCACCGTACTAAAAGGCGCAGTCTCAGTTATGTGTGCCATTTCTGTATTTAACACACACATAAGGCGCACCAGACTATAGGGCGCGTTTTTTATATACAGGTACATGTCCTCTACTACCTTAAAATAGCTCTACTGCGAATTTAAAAATAGAGCGGGAGCAAAACTGAGTATGACTGTGCTTTATTCATGTATTTATTACAAAGTATTAATCAAACCTGGAAGCTGGCCCACATTGCTATGACAGAGTGCTGTGATCACTCCTAAATTAACTTAAAATCCTGAAACCTGCCGACAGAATATGTTCGCTTTTATTACCGGCATCCTGGTGCCTGCAGTTTAAATTATTTAGATGAAAAACACCTGCCAGCCGCTGCGGTGAACCCGGAGGCGACCCAGCCCAGAGGCTGCTGTTGAAGGGGTTCCTACTGTCGGTGTACCACTGGTATGTCGGGGTCTGAGCGGCTCCGACAGAAATAGTATAGGCACGATGATGAACTGGATGAACAGACTGCAATTATTAAGTTTTCAGGTGGACTTTCTCACTTAAAAACATATTAAAACTACTTTATTCCCACTGATCACAGCAAATATAGCTGCAAGATTTAGATTATTTAGATGAAAAACACCTGCCAGTCGCCGCGGTGAACCCTGCCCAGATGCTGCTGTTGAATTAAGTTTTCAGGTAGAAAAATAGAGCGGGAGCAAAACTGAGTATGTTTGTGCTTTATTCAAGTATTTATTACAAAGAATAAATCGAACCCATCAAAGTCATCATCTTCTGTTTCTGAATTAAACAGCTGCGCTAAATCAGACATGCCAATTTCCCCTTCTTCGCTGTCAGTCACTTTCCGTGCCGGGCGGCTCCTCGGAAATAATGCCGGCTTTTGCGAAAGCTCAAACAACAGAGCCAGCAGACACGTTAGTCCAAGCATCAACAATCCATCCGCAAACGGTGGCGTAACTTGCCCGGCGCTGCATTCCACTTTTCGCGAAACTGTGGTCTCCGTCTGTCATCCATCGCTCCCACGCCGCTCGCAGCCTTACTTTGAATGGCCGGTTCACACCGATGTCGAGCGGTTGAAGTTCCTTTGTCAGACCCCCGGGATAACAGCAAGCACATCGTTTATTTGTTTCACCATGTTTTTCACATCGGCTGTGAGATGGGCACGCATGGAGTCACAGATTTAGCGATGGTAATGCGTGGAAAAAAACCACCTGGTCTCCTCACATACAGCTCCCTCAGCCACGCCTTCATCATCTCCCCATCCATCCAGCTCTTTCATTTGCCTTAATATCATATGTCATCAGAGCGCTGTGTCTGTCTCGCTGTCAGCTCCCAGATCAGCTTCTCTGATTGGTTGATGCGGTGCGTCCAGCAGCAAAACTTCAATTTTTCCATCTCGAGCTGCAGCAGCGCGTTGGCGGTGCGTCAGATGCTTAAACGCTCCCGACGCGCTGCGCCTGCTGCTCAAAATGCACTGCGGGACCTTTTGCTGCACCTATACGCGCGTCAACCATTGACTTTGCATGTAAACTCGCTGCTTCTGCTGCGCCTGCTGCGTCCGGTTCACACCGATGTTGAGCAGTTGAATAACAGCAAGCACAGTGTTAATTTGTTTCACCATGTTTTTCACATCAGCTGTGAGATGGGCACGCATGGAGTCACAGAATAACAGCAATAGTGATGAGTGGAAAAAAACCACCTGGTCTCCTTACATTCACCTCCCTCAGCCACTCTTTCATCATCTCCTCAATGAGCTGGTCTCGAAAGTCGCAGTTACAACACACATAGGGCGCACCGCACCATAGGGCGCACCGCACATTTTGAGGGGAAAAAAAGACGTTTATGTGCGCCTTATAGTCGTGAAAATACGGTAATTACATAAAAATATTTCAAGTATATAATCTAAAGCCTCAAATTTTGAATATTTTTGTTTCGATAATAATTTCATTGAATGGTCTTTGTGGCTTAAAAGGTACTTCACTTTACTGTTCAGATGCTTACTCTTCATAATGCCAGAACTGGTCTTGACAGAAGGTGGGTCTTGAACATCTCATCTTTATCCCTTCAGGCTCTGTGGAGAGGACACCGCTCCCGCCTACTGAACGACAATCCTAAGGTGGTCAAGTTGAGATACCGATTACGCAAAGTCTCTGCAGAAGTAAAAGAAGAAGACAAACTATACAACAAGACCTCCTCTGCGCTGGAGTATCTCCTCCGATACAAACATTTCTCCTACATTCTAGAAGCTCTGAAAAATCTCGGTAAGACAAATGGGTGTTAATTTGTTGTGAATAATCCTGATGCTGCTGTGATGATAAAATTGGCTTTGAAGCACAAAGCCAATTTCTCTGCGTTTGGCTGTCAGGCGTTTTCTTCACAAAATATGTTTAATATGTAAACTTTCTGTGCAGAAACCGCCACTAGGCTGTCGCCAGAGTGCTGTGGGCGGCTGGTGGAAAGCGGAGCCACCAATGTCATCTTCACGCTGATACGCAGCTGCAACAGGAGCGGACCCTGCATGGAGGTCATTACCTTCTCCGTCCAGATCCTCCTCAACCTGTCCAAGGTACAACATGCACAGAGCAGAAACAATGGTGTCCATCTGTTTCATCACTAACAGCTCAGGTTTTGTGCATGCAAAGCACTTTTTTCAATTTATTACATTGATGTGTTGTTTTGACAGTGATTGCATGGTAGATCTTGAGTTTAATTCATTTATTTTAATCTGTCCTCTACTTTTTTGTCAGTCTTTCAGCTCCTAATATACATTTTTTAAAAAGTTCTAATTTATCTTAAAACAAAGGGAGGAAATCTGATTCAAACTGGACTAATTAAAGCCCCAAGCAACAAAGTAATTGAATGATCAATATCTTCTTAACATATACAGCACTTATATATTGTGATATTTCAATATCACAATATATCGTGAGCCAAGTATCGTGATGCATAACGTATTTCAAAACCCTTGCCAATACTCAAACCTACTTACTCGGTGTATGTTAGGTAGTAAATTCAGATCATGAGTTGTTTTACAAAAATATAATAAATGTCATATTTATTCTGATACTTGAGGTAAACTTGCTATTACTTAGTAAGTTGTTTAGAAGTGAATTTCTTATTTTTTGCTAAAACTACCAGCATGAAAACCGCAACATAATCTGGAAGAAATGTATTCAGATTCAAATTTGAGACTTGTCCCTTTTTAAAAATCAGTATATAACTTGGCAAAAGATAATTCAGTTGCTCTGTTGAAAGTGTCTGTTTACTTACTAATCCATGTGAGACATTTATTCATTTGTCCCATTTCCACCCTTTATGCTGTAATACCGTAATTTTTGTTTGTTCTGTTTTCCCTTTAGTATCACCTGACTGTAGAGGCTGTGTATACGGTGGAACATTCCCTCGAGACTCTCTTGGATTTACTGCAAAAATACCGTGAGAAAGCGGGAGATAAAGTTGCGGAAAAGGGTGGCAGCATATTCACAAAAGCCTGCTTCCTTCTTGCCCTGCTGCTCCAGGACAAGGGTTGTGCTGAGGTCTGCACAGTCATTTAAATTTACCTCGATTTACAACAGTTCTAAATGAATAAAGCTAAAAATGACCAATTTCTCTTCAGGAGTTTGTTAAGCTTCCAAAAGCTTTGGACAGGATACGCAGTATCTACAAGCTAACTGCTCGCAAACACAAGATGGATGAAGAAAGAACCATAATCCGTCAAAAATTAAACGCTTCAGTTAATGGGAGCTTCTATGTTCCAGCGACTCCTCGTAAATCTCGGCCACCCCCAAAGTATGTGCATTTGATCAGAACATGCAATGAACCCAAACACTTTTTTTTAAACATAAAACTAAAATTATGCTTTTCTGTTCTTGTTTTTTCAGGTTTGCACCTGACTGGGTTCTCAGGAAGGACAAACTAAAAGACATTGTGGATCCTCTCAGGGCAATTCAGATGGTGGCAGAAACGCTTTCTATTGTCCTATAGATAGAAATTGTGTGTGTGTGTATATATATATACTTTTTTATGCATCTCATTTTTTTTTTTATTTTAAAGAAAATCATTTAAATTTTTTAATGAAATTTTTCATAAATGTTAATGAACATTTTTGTGATGTTTTATGTTCTTACTGTGTTCCTTCGTGATTGGGAATGTATAGTTGTAATTGAAATAAACAGAATTTGTGTGTGTTACTGCTTCAGAGCAAAACTGGAAAAAAAGAAAATGTTTAAAAACCCAATCAGTCAGGTAATTTTTGGATTTATGCATTAAAATGTATGATCTGGTGGAAATAAAACAGTTGCATATCTGAATATAGACCATTCTTAATTGTTTGAAATCTGTTGACATTGAAATTGAAACGGTACCAAAAGAGTTGAGAGTTTGCCAATTTTATTCACAAACATGATTAATCCAACTTTTCTTACCATCAGTACACCCTCAGTCAGATGTATTGATAATTGTTCAAAAGTGGAACGTACAATAACTATAAGATACAAACTATTTTACTTAATCTTTTAATTTGGCCTTAAATATTTTTAGACATTTTATGCTTTACATCTCAAATAAAAATAAAAAAAGTTTCCTGGAAGAAGGTAAGGAATCGAAAGAAATACAAAAAATTATATAAACCAGTATTTATAAAGCTGGAGCTCCGCTGAGTAACTCCCCTCTAATCACATTTAAACTTGATGAATAGGGAACAAATTACAGAACAAAACTTACAATTTTTGAATTTTGTTTTCATCAAGACACCAGAGCTGCTTTGATGAGATCCAATAGCTCAGAGTGAAAAACGGCTGAAATCAGGCAGCTCTCTACATCCACTCTGTTCCTCTGATTGGTTTTGATGTGTGTCAAAGCTGAATGTGAACTCAAACTTAGAAGAAACACTTGCTTTTTGGTTCATAAAAGCTTGTTTAATTTTTCAATTGGGTCCTCACAAAGCAAAACTGACCCCAGCCCTATTTTACTTTCCTACCCAAGAAATAAAATATTTTCATGTACCCCTTGAAATGCACTTGCGGGCCACAAAGGGTCTGCATAACCCCAGTTGGGAATCACTGATGAAAAGCCTTCCTTATGATTTGGTCCAACTTTTGGCCAAAACCCACAGAGGTTGGAGTGATTCATTGTTTAGGCAAGTTAATAATGGGTTACAGTGACATTCGTTAAATAACGATGAGCTAGGTCGTTTCTTTAAAAAAAAGATGCTGAACCATACCACCTATAATAAAAACAGTAAAATTCTTCCCTGCAGCTCCCAAAAGAAGACTTATAATAATTGAACTATATTGATCTGACATTTGCTGCTCAGTTATGCAGTGGGTAGCACTGCTACCTTACAGCAAGAAGGTTCCGGGTTCTTTCTGCATGGAGTTTGCATGTTCTCCCTGAGCATGCATGGGTTTTCCCAGGGTACTCCGGCTTCCTCCCACAGTCCAAAAAACATGACTGGTTGGTTAAGTGGCTTCTTTTAATTCTCCTTAGGTGTGAGTGAATGGTTGTTTGTCTCTGTGTTTCCCTGCAATGATCTGGGTCTGTACCCCGCCTCTCGCCTGTAGACAGCTGGACATAGGCACCCCCTCGCGACCCTGCTTAGGATAAGAGCAACAGAAAATGGATGGATGAACTCAGATTGGAGAAATGTACCTCTGCTTTTAACTCATACCCTTGGGGAGGAGTAGGCTGCCATTGTGCATCCCCTTGTGAGCAGTGTGGGGTTAAGGGTCTTGCTCAGGGACCCAGAGTGCAGACTCTGGGGATCGAACAGAGTACTTGCAACTTTCTCAGAGCACAAGCAAACCGCTCTAACCACTAGGCCATCGCCCCTCTTAAAATCATTTCCAATTAGTGGTTCATGCTGTGATCTGGATTCAAACTGGAGTTGCTGCAACCCCGGTTCGCAGAGTACTAACCAACGCAAAGAACTAACACTACACGAGCCTAAAAGATAAAGAGTTTCCATAATTAGTTTAGTTTTTTTACTGAAACAACAGATCACATGCTCAAATGATTGTTAATGTGGATTGCATGTTTTCCCAATCTATCAGGCGATGGATTTCCCTAAATTTTTCCATTTGTAATGAATAAAAGAGGTAATGTGTTTTTAATTCCTGCAGTCCAAACAATGTTCTTTATTTGGATCTGTCCTCTGTGGCACCTTAAGAAATGTCCAGTGTTTCTAATCCATGAGTAAAAATGGATCATGGCCTAAAACTTAATGCACATGTAAATGCACAAGTCATATATATATATATTTTTCAGCTGAGGTAGCAGTCAAAAATAAGCCCCTCTTATCTTGGCACCGTCTTGCAATCACGGCCCATGCTTTCATCACCTCACACCCGGACTATTGTATTGTCAAAATAAATGGGAACATAGCTCCTCTTTTAGCATCCCTTGATAGATTTTGAATCAGTTTTAATATAATTCTTTTGGTTTAAAGTAACAAAATGGCCTGTCCCCTTCTCATTTATCTGAACTGTTCCATAACCACATCTCTGTGTTTGTTCTTTGATATGCAGACGAGGTGCTTTTATCTGTCCCAAAGTCTTGTTATAAATCTAGAGGAAGGGAGCTTGTGTTTCTCACATTTCCAACTACCGGTAATGTCAGAACTGAAGATTATTTTTAGTGCACATTTATGTTTCTTGTTTCTTTATTTGAGACAATTTAAGAAAATAGAAACACAGTTTCCTTTCTAAACCTGGATTTGATCATGCATTTCAGAAACAGCATTTTACTGGACACTAAAAATCTAATCTAATTTCCTCTTTTTAAGTTACATTTGCATTATGAAACCAGGATTTCTTTAAAAAATACCCAGTAGCTGTTTTTTTTCTATATACAGTAAGTTTGTTATGTTTTGTTCTTCCGCCCCCTTGTGGATGACTTGTTCACTACTTATTCCTATAATTTTTAATCAGCAAAAGTTACCAGCAGAATTTTTCAAACAAGCAAAGCTGTTTAAAGTGTGCCTGTTTTGGACCAAAGATCCCACAGTTGCTGTTCAAGAGAATAATTTTTTAAAGCATTTTTTAAAGCATTAAAGGATTCTGGTGTTGAAAGGCGCTCAGCTATACTAATAATGATAATCTGCTGCTATTTATTCAGTTCTGGGTTATTTTATTTACTGTACTGTAAATGCATACCATTGTGTACAGGCTGGAACGTTTTGACTATTAATTAATAATTAATAGCTACAGTGTACCAGTGTTGAAAAAATTCATGAAATGGAAAGTGCATTTTGTGTTGGTTGTATCTGAATCTAGAGGACATGATGGAGGTCACAGCTCTGGGGAAGAAGCTGTTTATGAGTCTCGAAGTACAACTTCTAAATCTTCAGACAGGGGAAAAATGTATCTGCTCCTCAGGTGCTTCTGGCCTTCTGCAACCAGTTATCAAACACAGTGACTTGCTGTTTTCTTGACTGATCTAAGTAATGGGTAGGTTGAGAAAGGGAAACTGAAACCCAGGAAGACACCTGGAAACGTAAACTGTATTTACTTGTCTTCCATATTAGATATTCATAATTTGTACCCAGCTTTAAAAAACAAATCAATCCCCATTAGATACCTATGAAAATTCTCAGTCATCGAGGTTGTGGCAACAATTCAATTCAGTTTATTTATATAGCGCCAATTCACATCACATGTTATCTCGAGGCATTTTACAGTTCACCAGATCATCCAGTCAAATTGATTCAAAGTTTTCTATCATCGACTCATTGACTCGAATGCAATCCCTCCCACTAAGCATGCTTGTAGCGACAGGAAGAAACCTCCAGCAGAACCAGGCTCAGTGTGAGCGGCCATCTGCCGAGGCTGACTGGGGTTCAAGGAGACAGAAGCAGAGATACAAAAAGCAACTGTAAAAGGTGGCCCTGTTCAGGGTGTAAACAGGAAGGCTACAGGACTTTGATTCAGTTTTTTGAAGATGCTTTGTTGCCTATCTAAGAATCTTTGTCAGTTTGTTTAGCTCGCATCAGAGAAATCGGTGGTTGGAGCCTGATCTATCTGAACAGCATGGAGGTCCAACCTTCTAAGCACGTTCCAAGTCAGATGCAAATCAAATAGCTACGCCTTGTTGCATCACAAGGGCATTTCATTTGAAAAACAAATAGTCTACTCTCATTAGGTCATGGTTTTAGTTTTGTTTAAGCTTTCTTTTTGAGTTTTCATTGTTTTTATTTCGATTTGTGTTATTCTAGTTGTTTTTGGATGTATTTGAGTTCTTATGCATTTCTTGTTTAGCCTGTTTTCTTCTTGTGTCAGTCTCCTTCCTGTAGCTCCCTTCCAGTTTCTTATGTCCACACCTGTTCCTCGTCTGCTAATTAGTCCTCCCATTGTTTCTGTGTCCCATATATACTCCTTCTGTTCAGTCATTCTTTGCTGGTTCCTTGTCGTTTCTTTGCATCTCATGTTTGCTTTTGGGTTTTGAAAAAAACCTCCACAGAACCTGACACATTAGTCTTTAAAATAGTAATTTAAAGTATCATTTTGTTATATTTTGATTAAAAATCATCTAAGTTATTGAAATCAGGTGATTCCTGAAAAATATTTTTTTCTTCTGGATGTACCCAGTGAAGTGGGTCTGCCTATGAGAATGCTTGTAGAAAACCAGAATGATATTAAAACTTAGATATCTGACTGAACTCCACACAACAGGAACCTTGTTTCTGGCAGCCTTGTATTTCTCAAGAAAACATTTTTTAATCTAGAAGAAAATGTTTCTGAATTGATCACTACTGTTTTATTTTTACACAGTCTAACCAGGATGACATGACCTTGGATGTATGATTAAGAACGATTAGTTAAAGTTTCTCTTTTCTATTTGCATTTCTAGTTGGTAGGAAGTCGGCAGTTTCCAGCGGTGCACAATTCAGGGTTGTTATTAGTCTAGCTGCACCTCAAATGGATTATTATTCTCCAAATTGATTTATGGAAACATTATTCTTTCATTTCATTACATAATCATTTCAAGCGTCCACTTCATCCAAATCACAGGGTTATTCCTATAAAATACTTCCTGCACTGTAATCATCTTATAAATGAGCCTTATAAGATAATCTTTTTTAACATTATTAAACAAATTTACGACTGATAATTGAGAACCATCATCTAGGCAGAGCGCTTCTGTATTGTTACTGTTTAAAGCTCCTTCCTATGTACTTTGGACAACAATTAAGAAGAGATTCATCTGGATGCAGTTGACTTAATTCATCAAAGCCTGTTAATTAGAGGGATTCTCCTAATTAAATTTCCAAGAGTGATAAGGAAAAAGGTATGATAAGGCGTGTGGGTTGAGATAGATCTCCTAATTACGTTTAATACCAGAAGGAAAAAGCTGAGTCTGTAATACCTGCAACCCCTCAATCTTCTACAGAGTAAAGCATGAGGTGAAACACAGCACAGCTTTATTCTGAGTCTGCCTCGCTGCTGACGTAAAACCACAGGAGATCGGATTCTCCACATCTGATTTGCAGAAAATTAGGTTATTAAATGCTCCCAATAGCCGTGGAAATGACCGCTCATTCTTCTGGGCATTGTCAGTCCCAACACACCAGCCACCCCTTTAAATGTCTCATCGCAACTCATGTGTGAAAGTCAAACACAACGGGAAGATCGCAGTGATCAGAGAGGAAGGCGAGAGGTGCTGCTGAAGGACGTCTGCAGCTCTGAGGAGAAGGAGCCCTCAAAGGCCTGTCTGGTGGTTTTATAAAATCATATCTGCTGTGTCAGAGTAAACATGCAGTCTACATTAACAACAGAAAGACAAAAAAATGACAATAAGCTGTCTGTAATTCTCTACAAACCAGCAAACCGTTTTCAGAACAGCATTGGGCATATTCAAGGGAGGGACTAAATACAGGACTCAAATGAGACCAGTAAAGAACCATAAATATAATTCCAGAATGCTTAGACCTAACTCATTTCTATGATATTTCCCAGAGAACGAGGAGTCCCCATGATGGCAGAGAGCTGCAAAACTCTTGCATAATCTTTTTCTTTTCCCAAAGCTCCCCACTGGCTGCATTAGGAAGGATGGCCATGTAAACCTTCTGATCTCCATGTTGGAGTGAGAGAATGCATCTTCGAAGTAACATTGGGTCCAACCTACTGGCTCTTGATGGATAATAGTTCTCGACCTGGTTGGAAATCACAGCTTGAGCTCTTCTCTCTATGTTTCAGTGGCATTTGGAAATATAAAACCTTAAATGTGTTCCAAGATTCTTAAGCAAATGTACATTTTTATGCAGTTACATTTTTTATCTTCAATCTTAAAATCTTCTGTTAAACTTTGCTACAAGAAATAATAAGACAAAAGGATTGTTTCATGCACAAGTAGATAAAGAGACAGACTTTCCTGTTGCTAATATATATATATTTTTTTAGCTGGATTATCTTCACCAAGATACAAGATAGGCAGCTTCAAATTAACAAGCTTTACTCTCTCTTGTGCATAGGTGGCTCTAGGGTAAGACTTGCTTGGGTTATAGCCCCATCAAGACTTGGGTTAGTGACAACATTCAGTCAGCTGCAATGACAACAGCTGCTGTCCTAAGATCTGTAGGAACAATGGTCTCAACCTGAGTTTTGGAGTTGTTGTTGACTTTTGTATTGTGCTTTGCTTGTTGCCTGTTTCATTTGAGTCAGCTCATGTTGAATTGGGTGATCTATGTGTCAAAGTTTGCCTCATTGTATCTGCTGATTTGAACTTGGATCTACTAACTGTGCTGTTAATTAACTAAAACAAAGTGGGGATTCCCTCTCGCAATCCCCACTTTGAATACTACACAGTAGTAGAAGGAATTTAATTTTGCGAATTTGCCAAAATCGCGCCGTTTGCCTCCCTAAATTTGCCATTCGATCCTTTACTTCCTAATGCTCCAGAGATACCCTCTACATAGAGATTTAAAGGAAATCCTTTGCTCCAGATGCAAAATTCACATTTGGTGAGAACATAACTTAAGGCAACCAAATTACGAAAGGAGGAAACACTGAGGAACTTGGCAGAGAAAAATGGTGCTAGATCTCCTACATGGGGCTGTCCCTGCCACTTGTTCTGTTTGACAGAAAAAATGTGCACAGGATTTCTGAATGATGAATCAGTCCATCTCTGTTTAACCTTCACCCATGTCTCAATGAAGCTAGCTGGTCAGAGACTGCATCTCTTGACCGACTTGTGTAAAGAGACACATTGATCAACATGCCACAATGTACTGCTGCCCTCTGAAAGGTCCACTAACAGTCTGTCCTCTTTTTCAGATGTGTTGTTTCACCTCGACAGATTTGCTCAGGAAGTGTTGTTGTAAAGAAATCTCCTCGTCAGAGGAGAAAACAATTTACTTCCACACTGCCTAAATTCCTTTAGAATAAATCTAACTAAAATAATTTCAACTAGAATTTTTTTTATAATCTACCATTTAAATTGAATATTGCCTGCAATCATATGTGACCTCTTGTTTCTCAAGATATTGATATTAGGTGATATACATGCCTCTTCTTTTGATGATGCTTCAGCATGGGAAACATGAGAGAAAATGCCATCCAAGTAAGGCAAATGGGGGTTAAACTTTTAACCTGCCCATATTCAAAGTAATAATTAGTTATTTCAAAACAGCTGGAACTCTGACATCTATGTTGTTGAGAAAGGCAGCCAACAGCTGCATCTTGAGGATCATATGTCAATGATAAAACGAGAGCGACACACACCTGACGTCACATCCCTGCGACAGGGATTATTTAAGCAACCGACTCCCCTTCCTCTTTGCCCAGTGACCCCCAGGTCTAATAGGTGAGACACACATGTCTGCAGGTGAAGCCACATTATTTTTTGTGTGGTTTCTGATCTTTGCTGCCGAAAACAGGCTACTTTCTACCTACAATTCAAAGTCTTTTTCATTGTGATCCCACCTGCTCTAAAGCAGATGAGAAAAACGATCTAGTTTTTTGCCTGGTTTACCTTAGTTTGTCACCTATGGAACAGTTCAGGCCTGACTATGTCGCCAAGATTCCACTGCGAAGCATCGATCCGCACCCCATTGATTCCCCCGTAGTTTTGAAGCCGTGCCACGTTCTGTCTGTGCTGCTGCTATAACGCTATCAGCCGCCGCTGAGAGGAGACTTCCTCATATAGCTGCTGTAAGTGATCCAATTAAGCCCTGCAGATCTTCCTCTGTTGGTTACTGTCTCCTGGCAAAGACCGTAACAATTAGTAAAGCGTTCCTATTTTTTGATGCTTAATAAATTACTCTGCTTGGGCGAGGTATAGAATCGATGATTGCATGTGCTTTTTCTGAAAGAAAAATCTTAATCTTGAATGTTGATGGTTTTATGTCAAAGAGAGGCTGCAAATTTGTTGGTTTTCTCTTTTCACCTTTTGTCCTGAGAGTTAATGTGATACAGTTGAGAGGCTAGCGTTGTTACATTGTTCATTATCTACTGTAAAACTGAATGAAACTACAATGTTTTGCTTGCTTTTAAGGTCCCTGCATCAGTTGTTATTCATTTATCTGCAGCTATTTTGAAAGGACATCAAGCCCTAATACTTGAATATTCCTTAGAGACTTTGAATGGACTCTTAAGGGCTGGTTATACTCCAAATGTTCTGAGTTTGAGCCCCACACTCACGGCCTGCCACTCTGGGTCTCTGAGCAAGACCCTTAACCCCCACACTGCTCCCTGGGTGCTGCACAGTGGCAGCCCACTGCTCCCCAAGGGGATGGGTCAAATGCAGAGGTTTCTCCAGTGTGAGATTAATAAAGTTAAATTATTAAAATAATTAAAAATGGGTAATAAAAGCAGTTGGAAATATAATTTTTATTCAGAAGTCTTTCGAGACAACTTTATCAAGAATGCAATTAAGCAGATGACTGTAAGGGCACCGTGTAGGCTGTAAGAGCTGCGACATTAGTTATATATAGGTAAAATATAACAAATATTTGTATCGATAAAAAGGGACAGCTTTGTTGCTTACAAACTGAACTAGTATGATGGAAAGGGGAAATGAAAACTTCTCTGACAGCTACATAAGAAAAACAAAATGGCTCCATCTTCTCAATCAAACATGAATAATTAGTTTGAGATTGCTTACTAGGTCACCCCATATTAAATTAACAGAGCAATAAACAATAATGTGTTTGAAAAGATTATAAATTGAGCTGTCTTTGTTTCTTGGGCCGTCAGGAAGGTGTTGTCTTTCTATTAAGAAGGTGTCAGACATGATGTGTGGGCTCTGTGACCCTCTGTTCGCTCTCTTCCTCCTGTTAAAATGCAAATTGCCTTTTGCTGACCCCTCTGTTGTGCACACGGAGGGCCACCGCAGAGGGCTGCAGCTTTTCAAAGTGGCTAAAAAGGCCGAAAAAATGTGGCAACCCAGCGGTGATGAGGTGAAGCAGCTCAGCAGATGTTACAGTTCGTGGTGACAGACATGGGGGGGAAGAAAGAGAAAAACACAGATATCTTAAACAAATGTTTTATCCACCTTCCTTCCTTCCTTCCTTCCTTCCTTCCTTCCTTCCTTCCTTCCTTCCTTCCTTCCTTGCTTGCTTGCTTGCAGGTGTTCAAACCCATACTTCCCTGGTCTGAATATCAGGAATCTCCTGTTCAGTCAGTTAGCTGCTTTCATTGTCTTAGGTCAGAAGACACGGGTTGTACGGGGGATTATTTATCTACTGTCAGGACAGTTGTCAGGTGGTGGGACAACAAACAACAGTCTTGTGTACTTTGTCCGATCAGCAGCGCCTGCCGGATTGTCAGCGGTGCAGCTTTGGTAAAAAGGTTAATAAGGACATCCCTTTGCTGAAGAGACAGCGCTGTCACTTTGCCTTCCTGGGAGCCTCGAACAGGTCCCTGCCCCATGCAGTGCTAGAATATTTTTGAATAATAATTGCACACTTAGTATGCTGTTGTCATATGGCTTTTATTAGTATTCCATCAACTCAATGAGGCGCGAAAGGGGCAGATGCTGTGTCCTCATCTATCCTACATACATTCTTGTCTTTTGTCAGTTTTTAGTGCAGTGAGGGCCAGTCTGCTCATCACATCTCTGATCCAATGTCTTGTATTTATTGATTAGACCATTCAGTTTATAAATAAATTAATAACTACCCGATTTACATCATCAAAGGGAGTCTGTGGTGGGTAAACCATAATTTCAGTGCTGTGAAGGAAGGCTACTTTACTTGTCAGGTCTTGCTGACCAACATTTATTGCCTTAGGAAGCATAATTTCTTATAGGTATATTGGAAATAAAAGATAGAATTTCAAAGAAAAACCTTAGCACAAACAGATGGCTGGTGGCACACACTCCTGTGGATTCTTCTTTGCTTATATAAGGTAGCTTCTATTTCCTATAGATCAGGCATGCCCAAATTCGGTCCTCAGGGGCCGCTGTGCTGCAGGCTATAGAGGTTTCCCTGCTTTAGCACAGCTGACTCTGATGATTGTAGCCCAGCGAGCCTGTTAATCAGCAATAAATAAAAATCTGCTGTGCTGAAGCAGCTGAAAATGCATATGCACTGTGTGTTTTGTATGTCACTAGTGGGTGTCCGTATCACCTGTTCTCACAGCTGTTATGTGAACAATAATGAAAGCACATGCTTTGCACTAGCTCTCGTCTTTCCTTTCCAACCTATATGCAATATCAGTATATTTCATGTTCAGAAAGCCTTTAAGAACGGCAACCACGCAGCCTGGACACCCCTGTTTGAACACTTCAAGATTGAATTAAATGCCTTCGATTTTTATTAGGAATTCCAGAGCTTCAGCTGCCACATTAGCTTTGTGTTCACTGTACCACTTGCTGTGCTGTAGTCAAATCGGGAAGCAGGGTGACTAGGTACATGAACAGGTGAGCAAATGAGAGAGATTTACAAGATGCTGGAGTGGCAGATGGTGAAAAATAAAATGACCCAGAACAAATGCTGAAAACGTTTGCCGGCTACATTAGATCGAGGACAACAAATAAATAAATGAATCAGCAAACAGTGCATCAAGCATAGAAAGCAAAGAACAAGGAAAGTTGAAAACAGTTTGAGAAGGACCTGAAGCTGTTTTTAATGCAATGGGAGTATGCACACTCAGATGATTGAATGCTGATTGATGCAATAATAGCAGGAGTCAGTAAACTATCCAGGAGACACTGCTGGATAAACCTGAAGACCTGGTAAAAGCAGTTAAAATTCCCCAGCTTTTCGAAATGTCTCAAATTCAGGTGCAAATTGTAAGAGCGGAAAATTTACAGAATTCCCATGTGTAAACCTGACCTATGCTCAACAACAAAGACAAGACAACTTCAGGATAAACAGCATAAACCTACACAAACTGCTTAGAATAGATTGAAGAATTGTTCAAAATGCCATAAAAATCTAAAGCATGGGTGGAATAAAGGGAAAAGACCAGAGTAAGGCCCTTTGTGTTTATGCTGTCAAAAGAGTGTCAATTTGCAGCAACCAATTACTAAGTGCAGTTAATATAGTGTCAACCTCCTTACAGAGTTAAGAGGACATTCTGGATAAAAACACAACAGAAAATGTTTTCATTGCAACGTTTACCGATAAGTGACTGATGGACACATATCCTGTCTCACAGAGTGCAGTTTCAAATAGACACAGGTGCAAAATACAGTATTCTGACTCTAAGCAGTTATCAGTTACTAAAACAAATGGAACAGCGAAAGAGTGCTGAGAACTCATTCAATTTAAAAAACAAAGCCTGTTGCTGCATCTGTCCTCCCACTAAAGTATAAGGACTGTGAATGCACAGCAGAGGTCCAAATAGTGGACTGAATGTGCTTAGTGGCTGAAAAGCTCTCCAAACTTATACGCACTGCCAGGAAAATATACAATAAAGACCAACCAAGAGGCATAAACAGTGGTACATCCTGAGTGATCCTAGTGATTTAGCTCAATGAAATTGAACAATACTATTGTAATAGTAAGTCATCCACATCCAGACCTACAACCTGGAGAAGAGGTCAGAATGGTGCTCTATCCTGGTACCTAGAGACACAGTTCTCCTCTATCATTCATTGTGGACACAATGGACACTTTTAGTTGATGTATAATGCTTTATTTTAACATGAACATATGGTTTAGGTGTTTTTTTTTTAAATAGTCATAGAATATGACCAGGCTCCATTAATGCTTAAAGATTTTTATATGAATGCATTTCTATTAATGTAATGTGACTAAAGAGAATAATGGAAATCAGGTTCAAATCTGTTGTCCACTCTTTCCAAATATTTAAGTTTCAACATAAAAACTTTTTTTTACTAAGAAAAGTTTAACTTTTTCCAGTTTTCATTTTTTATGGAACCATAAAAATGTTGAGTCTAAATAACTTTTTAAACCTTTTATCACGAGAGCCCTTTTTCTCAAGAATTTTGCAATGATGGATGCCCTTTCATTTACTAATTTTCTTATTAATGTAAAGACTTAGGTTTTATACTTTTGAACAGATATTTTCACAGGATAAAGGTGTCCATTCATAAAGTTTTCTTGACTTCTACAGCTTACATTGTGGTGATTTATCTCTTTGGAAGTGACTTTTATAGTGAAGTTGGAGGTGAGATTCAGTGAAGCGCACAAGTAGAAGCCTCCAGTAACATAACTCTCTTTAACTGCTCTGCAGGGCTGTGAGCTGGTGGCAGAGAGCCAGGCAGGAGATGCAGTACCTCACTGAATGCCTATCTCACTGCTTGCCAATGTCCACACTTTTAATACGAGTATAAACAGTAAAAAACAGTCCATTTGGTTTACGCACTTGTTTTTAGCTTTATATGGA
The DNA here is from genome assembly GCF_000732505.1 of Cyprinodon variegatus. Taxonomy (NCBI): domain Eukaryota; kingdom Metazoa; phylum Chordata; class Actinopteri; order Cyprinodontiformes; family Cyprinodontidae; genus Cyprinodon; species Cyprinodon variegatus. The sequence continues at coordinate 196,080 of NW_015151514.1, forward strand.
AGGTCCTTTTTTTTTTTGGTAAATCGTTTATCTTCTTTGACAAAACTGATGTTTGTTGTATGTTAAGAGTGATTAAGTTTGTCCAATGGAACTTTGGGACTGCTCTGATTGGATTTGGGTCAGTCTGCTGTGTGAACGTAGCCTAAGTCACTATATTTAGCAATGACAAAAAAGGCTAGAATTGGAAGGCAACCAGACAGTCTTTTTGAAAAAATTGGGACACGTAGTTTTTGTCAATTCTATTGACTTACAACATGCAAGGAAACTTTGTAAGTTTTTGGTTGAGGAGGCAGTTATTTAGGCCTGGTTTCTTTGCAGGGGGGAGAAAAGTTCAGTCTCTAACAACATTTATTTGATCGAGATGGTGTAGACTCATGCTCAACACTGATGGCATGCTCCATCACTCTTGATATTTTCTCTTTTTCTCACAGCTGCCTCCATAGAATGAACAAAGATACGTAGAATGCAGATAAAAGCTCAGTGCTACCAATAACAGTGAATTATACAGTGAATAAGTAGAGAGTATTTAGGCCATGAAGAACATAAATCACATTCACAGAAAACGGCGCAGATGTCCTTTTTGGTTTAACAGAACTGCACTCCAAAATAATCTGAAAAATAACAGTCTGTCCATATTACTGCTTTGTTATATTTGTTTGTCTAATCTTTTGTTTTTTCATAATGACTGGTTGTTTAATATATGTTCAGCTGTAGTCAGCAACAGGAGCTAATTCTATTCAGAACACCCAATAATATTTCTGGAATAAGTTAAACTGCAACTTCTTTCATCTTTTCTATGAACTAGAGTTTGTTTGGCTACAGGTGACAGCACCACTGTACCCTGCTCTGCACTGCCTTGACCTTTCTCACCTTAGAGACAATCTACATTTTGGTTCATAGGTCAGAAATAAAGGCAAAGACTTTGCTCAACAAACACCAAATTAAAATGCTAATGGCTGCAGGATGGATGATTTTCATTTAGGGTTCTGGCTCCGCTGTAGAGGAGGAGATTCCAGCTTTCTCTCTACTTCAGGTCGCAAGGTCAGAGACAGCCTTATCTCGGTTATTTTCATCAATGTCAGTGTAATAACATTACACCAATGTGATGTCTGGCAGTAAATCTACATTACTAAGCTTAATTTCTCTCTATCCTGATATCCTGCTCAGTGCATGCTCCTTGGTTTACCCCTCCTCCACATTACTGTCCTGCATCCCTTAGCTGAGATTAGGGGTGTAAATTTCATGACATGAAAGGGATTGCATTCAAGGAACACAGTTAGATGATAATCCTGAAAATAGGAATACATTTTTAATAAAAACCCGCTGCACCGTAGTTGTCCTAATCCTGAAAGTGATGAATTACATTATTAATAAGAATGATTGTGGCTAATAAAGCATCCCCATCTTGTGGATAAGATAAAACATAATTTAAGCTCCCTCCTTTATAGCTTTGAAATCCCAAAACAAACCTGATACTGTTTGATCTACACTTGTGTTTATTAGTGTACTTTATATTTCTTCTAAAGTTTTCTGATTAAAACAACAGTAGTGCTTTTGGTGAACTTTAACTGAAATCAAAACATGTAATATACCTAAAATATTCTTATATGCAGTATGAGCGAAAAGGCAAAGCTCTTGATTTACCAGTCGATCTACGTCTACGTGACATGAATCTGGATCATGACTGAAAGGAAGAAGTTCTGGATACAAGCAGTTGAATTGAGCTTCTAGTGAGGAGCTTGGTCATTTGGGAGAGGATTGGAGTAGAGCTTCTTCTCCTCCACATCGAGAGGAGTCAGCTGAGGTGGCTTGGACGTCATTTTCAGATGTCCCCATGATGCCTCCCTTACATTGACATTAAGTGATTTCTAATCTTAATTGTTTCACGTAATGTTTTTCTCATCACTGACACTGTTGAACAACAGATTTTAAATTAATACCGACTTATTTCTGGGTTAAATCAATTGTATAAACAAAGCCAAAATTACAGTTTCGATTTCATTTTAAACTTTATATAATTAGTTGCATTAACTGTAATTAAAGCTATAAAGAGCATAGTTAATCTCTCTCTTGGCTGTGAGGAAACCTTAGTCCAATTCCTTATTTGCCAGGATGTCTGTCTGCACCCAAGCTGAGGGATTCTCCTAACATAATATAGGGCATCTGTCTGTGTGAGTCCCGACTGCTCTAGCACAACATTCATGATAATTAAATTTCTCTCCCTCAAAGGCACAGCGGGTGAAGCTGCAAAAAAGACAATTTTCCTTGCAGGAGTAATCACAGAGTACAATAGATGTGTTTCATCAGGGAAAAGACAGTCAGGAAAGGACAGTTGGTTGCTGGAAGTTTCTATTATCACTATGGAGGTGGGCACCAGCAGAGAAGCACTTATCAGAAAAAAAACATCTGTCCAAACCAGCCAATTACTAAAAACAATATAAATTCTTTTTTTTTTTTTGCAAATCGATTTTAGTATTTGATTAAACCTGTCTAGAAAGATAAAACCCAGCCTGACCTACATAATAACTTAAATGTTACATCAGAAATTATCTTTTTTATAATTCATGTCATTATAAGGAAGCACACCCTCTTTTACACCTTTTTTTTTTTTACTCTACATGAAAGACAGAAAGGGAAAAATCAGGACTAAACTCATAACACCGGTAAAGTTGATGGTCACGATTGTTTCCATGCAGTTACCCTAGAAGTAAACGTATGATATTACCTCAAAATAATACTTACATGTACTATAGTACATGTAATACTTCAAAGTAATACTTACATGTACTATAGTAACAATGCCAAAATTGTTAACACCCTTGAGTTGCCCAGCTACGTGTACTTATGTACATACTAAAATGGTAATTAATTGACAGCTTGTACCATGATGCCAAATGGAATAACCCCATAATGGAAAGCCAGTAAAAATTATGCAATAGGATTTATTTTCGAAATTATGAGTACAGTGCTTTACCCTATACGAATACAATGTGATAATATGTATCCATATACCATATATGTATACCATATAATGGTGAAAATGAAATAGCTGCTTGAGGGGAAAAAATGGATGTATATAATGCATGTAGCCTATACCAAAACGTTTATCATGTAATAACCTTAATAAACACCTTATAACATGGAACAGAACAATATCTTTGTAAAATGACCAAAATCTAGGCATTATCATCTTTTGTTAGTAGAAGGAATATTAACTTGGTATGGTAAATAATATTGAAAATAAATATTATATAGCCCTGCGACCTGTGCAGGGTGCACCCCGCCTCTTGCCCGTAGATAGCTGGAGAGAGACAGCAGCACCCCTGGTGAACCCACTTGGGATAAGTGTGATGGAAAATGGATGGATGGATAAATATATAATTCCCTTGTAGTAATAAATTAAGCTAATAAAATAACTGCCCAAAAACGGTAAAAAAGTTATCCCATCTGCCAGACCCGGGGGTCACAGGGCAAAAGGGAAGAAAAGGGGGATTCTGTTGCTTTTAAATAATCTCTGTCGCAGGAATGGGATCTCAGGGGGAGTCCCTCTGGCTTACATGATTTGAAATTTGATCTTAAACAGCCCTAAAGTAACTTTTGTTAATTGATCCTAATTTTTCAATAGCATATCTAAAATGTTCTGGATCCACTATCATAAATGACCTGTTTATGACACATAACCCAATGAAGCTAGGAGAGAGAACATAGAAACCCTAAGAGATTGCTCAGTTTGGATTCCTTGTCCATGTGACGATTGATATTAACAAATAATACAATGGCAATATGTAGAGCTGGTATATTTTCTGTAGTTTAGGCACCACATTTAGGTCATACTGTGAAAGTGTACCTGGGAGGTGTTAAAACCCATGATAACATTTGTTCTGAACACAAAGCTCCAAACATATATAGAGCTCAGATTAACGTTACAAATGCCACTTCCTAAATTTATTCATTGCTTTCCTTTTTCCATTCAGATGATTAAGATTACAATGCAACAATGAAGTCCATTTTCTAAATTAATCTCCATCTGAGCGGGGATCCGTCTGATGTGATTAAGGCTATGGAAATATCTGCTGCTGGCATCACAGGATGAGGACACTGGGCTTAAATCCAGATTTGGTGTCACCTGTTGATGTTCAACCTGATGTGACAAAGAAGCTAACGAATGTATTCAACATGAACACAGTGCTCATCAGAATTTAGTTATAAATGCACTAAACTGTGCCATGACACAGACGGTTTAATTCTGTCACGGTCTGCAACAGTAACTCTCAAGATTATAAAATTAGTTAACCTCGACTTTAAGTTTGAAATAAACACCTAATCAATATCATTAGAAAGCATCTATCATCACTGTAAACTTTTGAAGAGAACTGTTAAGATCTAAACTAATGCAGAAATGTCTCTGTCCTTTAACATACAGAATAATGACACCATGATAGATAATTCCTCTCTAGTCTCTCAAATTTCTTAGGTGAGAACAATAAATGTACCCAAAGTTTTGATGTCAAATTCTTCCTAAAAACCAGGTTATCTCAGTATACTTTTCGAATAGAGACATTATATATATATATTTATATAATGTCTACAGTGGATTGTTCATGTGATCAGTTGTTGCTTTTTGGAAACTTTGAGGCAGGTAAAATTTGTTTGTTTTGTGCTGCTGTTGAAGACAATACATTTTTTTTAAGTATTAATTGTTAAATAAAAGGGAAACACTAAAAAAACACACTAAGAAGTAGGGTTTCTTAAAGAAAAAGAGAAAAATGACCCCAATATCTGACTCTGGACGTACAGTACAGACCAAAAGTTTGGACACACCTTCTCATTCAAAGAGTTTTCTTTATTTTCATGACTATGAAAATTGAGGATTCACACTGAAGGCATCAAAACTATAAATTACCCACACATGGAATTATATACTTAAAAAAATTGTGAAACAACTAAAAATATGTCTTATATTCTAGGTACTTCAAAGTAGCCGCCCTTTTCTCTGATTACTACTTTGCACACTCTTCAAGAGGTAGTCACCTGAAAAGGTCTTCACTTCACAGGTGTCCCCTGTCAGGTTTAATAAGTGGGATTTCTTGCCTTATAAATGGGGTTTTGACCATCAGTTGTGTTGTGCAGAAGTCAGGTGCTTACACAGCTGATAATCCTGCTGAATAGACTGTTAGAATTTGTATTATAGCAAGAAAAAAGCAGTTAAATAAAGAAAAACGAGTGGCCACCATTACTTTAAGAAATGAAGGTCAGTCAGTCCGAAAAATTGGCAACACACCCAAGTGCAGTCGCAAAAACCATCAGGCGCTACAAAGAAACTGGCTCACATGAGGACCGCCCCAGGAAAGGAAGACCAACAGTCATCTCTGCTGCGGAGGATAAATTCATCCGAGTCACCAGCCTCAGAAATCACAGGTTAAAAGCAGCTCAGGTTAGAGAGCAGGTCAATGGCACACAGAGTTCTAGCAGCAGACACATCTCTAGAAAAACTGTTAAAAGGGAGACACTGTGAATCAGGTCTTCATGCTGCTAGAAAACCACTGCTAAGGACAGGCAACAATCAGAAGAGACTTTCTTGGGCTAAAGAACACAAGAAATGGAAATTAGAACAGCGGAAATATGTGCTGTGGTCTGATGAGTCCAAATTTGAGTTCTTTGGTTCCAACCGTTGTGTCTTGGTGCGACGCAGAAAAGGTGAACGGATGGACTCTACATGCATATTTTCAGTTGTTTCATACTTTTTTGTTAAGTATATAATTCCACATGTGTTAATTCATAAATTTGATGCCTTCAGTGTAAATCTTCAATTTTCATAGTCATGAAAATAAAGAAAACTCTTTTCATGAAAAGGTGTGTCCAAACTTTTAGTCTGTACTGTATTTGCTGGTTTCACTCTTATTTCCATTTGTTCAGGTTTTTGCAAAGGGGGGTTCAGTATAGAGAGAAGATGTTGAATCATTTGCCCTCTCAAAATTCCTGAAATTTGAAAGGGCATCCCAAAAACTTCTAAACCAATTTCATTTCCTTGGAAGAAAATCAATATGGGCCAATGGCCTATTTTCGTGCAGAGTAACTGGGTAGAGATGAGCTATTGGATTTCGGCAGATTTACTCTTGGTTTTATAACACATCACTCAGCCCATGTGAGACTGACTTTCAAAACAATAACAAAATGTGTACGATGCTGTAAAGTGATTTTTGTCAGAGCTATGGAAAATCCCACTAAGTCAGAAGTTGTGGCTATAATATTCAAAATATTAAATACCAAATTCCCTAGGTAAGATGAAATCTAAACATCTATGCAGAAATAGTACACTATAATGGATGCTTTCCAAATTTGAGGTAAGGTTTCACATTTTAAAGGAATTTGAAAATAAAGGTTATAAGAGCACAATAATCCACTCCAGGTTTGACCTGCTTTTATAGTTGTTTTCATGGTTGTCTTGAGCTTATTAAAACTAATGTTTTTATTGTTTTTTACATGCAGAAAAAAACCTGGCTGGTTTAAGGAAAAGCTGTTAGGTGTAGAACAATTTTTGATTTGGTCAAGAGGTTTTGAATTTGAGCACATTCTATCAAGATAAAAAAAAAAAAATTCAACTTGAAATTAAATCTGTGAGCAGTTTGTGCTTGGCCCCAGTTTCTACAAGGAATACCATAGAAAACTGACAAAGGGTGGAGTCCAGTGAATTTTTCAGGGTTCTTGTGCTGCCCTTCTGGTTAGTGAGCCACATTACCCTTATGAAAACTGCTGATGCAGCTCTCAATAAATGATAGAAAAGGAAATCTTATTTTTAAAAAGGTGAGACAACTTTTCATAAAAGAAAACCTATTTTGCATTGCTATGAATTGCAAATATGAAAGAGTAAAATGCTTATTACAGAGGAGGTCTGAGACATTTTCCCAAGGAAATGTCATGGAAAATGGCAAAAGGTTTCAGATAAGCATTAAGGAGCTTCTGAGCTGAAAGTGAATCCCCTATCTAGGGGCTCAGCTCACCTGAGGGTTTCTAAGGATTAGGATCTCACACAGGGGACAAAAAGACAGCCGTCCTGATGGTTTTCAGGAGAGAAAATGACTTTTTTATCCTAGCAGACTGTGAGAATGAGGGCTGACAGGCAACTCAGGGGCTTAATTCAGACTGCACGATGGTGGGTGTAGACGGATGCTGGGGATGGGATGAGCAGGGAGGTGGAATCAAGCATTTGCCTGGCTCAGGTCATCTCTGATTAAAGTACAAGAGACTATTGTGAGGGGTAATTTTCATCAGACAGTCAGATAAACCCCATTCCACTCAGACATAGATTCTTTGTTATTCAGCATGAATGGACTTCAGCGATTGTGCTCCACTGGCATCACAATCCCAACTGATGAACATAACAGAGAGGGAGCCAATTCCCTCTCTCTGAAAGTCCAACTTTTGTTTTCAGAAAAGTTGGATACCAAATTGATTACCAAATCTAAACCTATAAAACAATAGAAATATATTTTTAATAGAAATCTTATAGAATGAACACAAGCACATGCCACAAGCACTTTTGTGCCATTTTGGTTTTGCGGACAGCGTCAGTAAATGTCTGTTTGGAAATGATTAGGTCTATTAAGTTTCCCTGCATACTGCCTTAGACAAAGTAGCCCCTTTGAAAAAACTTAAAAAATGGAAAGCTTGCTCCTTGTTTAATAGAGAGCTTTACAATTTAAAGCAAAATACTAGGAAAATTGAGAAAAAAGCTAATGACAAATCTTCCTTATACCCCAGGGATACATGGAGTACCACAGGGATCAGTGCTAGGGCCACTTACTTTAAGTATATATACTCCCAATTGGTAGAATTATTAGAACCTCAGCAGGTCCCTGGAGGGAGCATGGGGGTTTGCTAAACCAGTCTACATGTGTTTTGTGGATCTAGAGAAAGGCATTCAACTGTGTCCCTCGGGGGGTCCTGTGGGGGGTATTATGGGAGTATGGAGTACCAGGCCCTTTAATAAGGGCTGTTGAGTCTTTGTATGACCGGTGTCAGAGCCTGGTCTGCATTGCTGGCAGTAAGTCGGACTTGTTTGAAGTGAGAGTTGGATCCTGCCAAAGTTGACCTTTGTCACCAATTCTGTTCATAAATTTTATGGGCAGAATCTCTAGGAGCTACTGTACCAAGTTGTTAAGGAGATCCGTTTTAGTGGCCTTAGAATTGCATGTCTGCAATTCGCACATGGCGTGGTTCTATTGGATTCATCAGGGTGTGATTTACAGCTCTCACTGAAGCTGTTCACAGCTGAGTGTAAAGCGGTAAGCATGAGGATCATTGCCTCCAAATGCAGGACCATCGCCTTAAGCCGGAAAAAGGTAGAGGGAGAAGTATCTTGGGGTCTTGTTCATGAATTAGGGAAATATTGAGTGGAGAGTGACAGGCGGATTGTTGCGCCGTCTGCTGTGAAGCGTGTACTGTACCGTTCCGTTGTGATAAATAGAGAGCTTAGTCAAAAGGCAAAGCTCTTGAATTACCGGTTGATCTACGGTCCTACCCTCATCTATGGTCATAAGCCTTTGGTCATGACCGAAACAATGAGATCCCGGATAAAAGCGGCCGAAATGAGTTTTCTTCGTAGTGTGTTTGGGCTCTCCCTTAGAGATAGGGTGAGGAGCTGCAACTCCTCCACACCAAGAGGAGCCAGTTGAGGTGGCTTGGGCATCTGGTTAGGATGCCTCCTGAACGCCTCCCTGGTGAGGTGTTCTGGGGACGTCCCATCGGGAGGAGAACCAGAGGGAAACCCAGGACATGCTGGAGGGACTATTTTTCTCAGCTGATCTGGGAACACCTTGGGATTCCCCTTGAATAGCTGACCCAAGTGGCTGGTGAGAGGGACGTCTGGGACTCCCTACTGAAGCTGCTACCCCTGTGACCCGACCCCGATTAATGGATCGATAGATATTAGACAGTATGGGATTGATTTCCACTGTTATTGTGATGATACTGAGCTATATTTGTCCATCAATCCTGAAGAAACTAACCGTTACATAACCTACCAGTTTTGAAGACTTAAAAACCTAGATGACTCGTAACTTTCTGCTCCCGAATGCAGAATATTGCAAAAATTAGAAATATCTTGTGTAGGGGTGATGCCAAGTAAAATAGTCCATGCATTTTCTACTGCAAGGCTGGACTACTGTAATTCTTTAATATCAGAAAGTCCACAAACTGTAGTTAAAAGCCTTCAGCTGATCCAAAATGCTGCGGCCAGAGTTCTGATGAAAATTAAATAGAGAGATCATATCTACTTCCCACATATAAAGCCTTAAATGGCCAAGCTCCATCTATATATATATATATATATATATATATATATATATATATGGTCTAAATGGTTGAAGAACTCAAATCATAAACAGGATATGGCTTCAACGAGCTCAAGTAAACAAGCTTCAAGTAAACAGAGGACAAGACTTACACCCAAAAAGAATCATTTTACTTAACCTACAGTAATCAAGACTAAATTGGTCTAACACAAAAAAAGTATTAAAAAAAGTATTAACAGCAACATTTCTGCAAATGTTTCTATTTAAAGTAGCTGTGACAGATGGTTCTGTCAGAGCCACAATAGTGTCTGCAGTGACTCAGTGGAGAGCCTGATTGATTTAAGGGTCAGTGAGTCCAGTACATTTCCTTTGAGCCGCTCTTTGGACCACCGATGTGATCTTAATTGAGTTTGGTAAGTGTTTTCCAGGAAAACGCAAGGGGATTCATAGATCTATCAAGGTGCTAGGAATGAACGACAAGATAACTGACAGCAGTTATTAAATAGTTCTATATGCCTGCACAAATCCCTATTTATTTATGTTAGGAGTTACGTTTTATTAAATGTGTGTGTACTGTATATTTAAAAAAATTACAAAACCCCAAATCAACATTTATTTTCAAGATAAACTATAAATTGATCCTTCAGGATGCAAATTTTATCTTAATATATGGATGTTTACATTTTTTGTGTAAATGTTTTTAATTCTGCAATTTTTTTTCTTAAAAGCACCTGAATACTGCCATCTTTGGGTTGAAAGAAGGCTGCTGCATTTCAGTTTTAATTAGTTACAAGTAGTACAATTGTCAGCCAAGGGGCACTACCCTCTTTGGGAGCAATACAAAAATATGTCTGGGGGTTGGAGTGGCAGGGGGAATGCTAACACTTTTACAAGGGGTTTAATTATACTTACATGAACAAGGAACAGAGCAGGAAAAAGCACTGAGGTCAGTTTAAGAAGGTCTGTTAGGAGACTTGTTACCTCATACTTATTAACTAATCTCCTGATCATTCATTTTGAACCGATTTTTTTCATGTGGGTAGCATCACTTTTCTAACCATTGGGAGCATTAATGTCATGTTAATTTTGAACTCATAATTATATATTTAGGGTATTCTCTTTTCTTTTTTGAAAAGAAAATACCCTAATACCCATAGATTCTCCTGGAGATTTAGGTAATCTTTACTTTGTAAATGTCTAAGTGTGGAGGGGCATGTTCTGCTGCAATTTTTCTTATCACAAGAGCAAAGTTGAAAAAAAGACACAGCAAAACCCTTCAGATCTGCCTCATCAAAAGCCAAGAAATGGTTTTCTAATATGTACCTGTTATAACAGAAACAAAAACAGAATATGCCACCGAATGAACATAGGGATATTCACAATTATCTAAAAATGATTATATTTGTTTGGGTCTCAGCTTTTGTTATTTTGCTCTGGTTAAAACATTTTAAAACAAATATTTGTAGTATCCCGGTTGCAGGTTTGAATAAAAAAGGATCTTCTCATCTATTATAACAGTTATTATTGTCAGTACAAGAATGGGTGGATTTATATTTACTTTTCAAAGATTTACTGCAAAAGATATTTTTTGTTGGTTTAGGTAGATGTGATAAGAATGTTGCTGTTCAGGATAAAAATGCAAACAGATGCTAGGAAGCCACACAGTGATGATATTGGTGTTATTTGATGAGAGGTGCAAATTAAACAGAACTTGGCATGGAAATTGGAAAATACAATGGAGGATCCAGTGAAGACAAACAGGGGACTGAAAACCTAAATGGAGCAGAACACATGTGCAGGTAAAGAGGAAAGCACAGGTAAATTGAATCTACAATTTAAATGCACAAATGAATTAAAATAAAAATTAAAAACTAGAAAACATCTGGGAGAAGTAAGTAAAGAGAACCAATAAGGCAACAAAAAAAAAAAAACAACAGCAAGAACGGAAGAACTTTATCAAAACAATAATTAAACCTGCAGATCATCACAGTAGGGGTCTGGGGAAGTTAGGGGATCCCATTTCATTTAGTTATGTTATATATTTAGGGTATATATTTGGGGTATTCTCTTTGAAGTTAAAATAATTACACAATAAACAACCTTGGAGATTTTACCAACCAAACCAGATTTGCCATTTTGAATTTGTTGTAGATTTTCACTAGTTTATGTTCAGTCAAAATGATACACACAGGTTCAAATATATAAATACTCCAGCAAAAATATAATTTCACTGACTTCTTCACCAGAGCCACATCCTTTTTGTAGCAAGGACCATCGGATAACTTTGGCTGGATATTTGAGCTCTTGTCTTAGGTTTCGGAATCATTTGAAACTGAACGATTAAAATGTTTCGATTCCCCTTCCTATCTCCAATCTGTCTGTATTATCGGGATTCAATTCCCTCTCTGTAAAGTGCCTTGAGATGTATTGTGAATTGGTGCTACTTAGAAGTCCTTGAATTTCTAACCTTGTGTGAATGCTAGGGTTAAAATTATTTGTAAGTCTATCAGATGGAGATTAAAGCAGCTTCCCTTCTATCCAGAACACATAGGAAACAAGACCGATAACTGTTAAGATGTAAAGAAAAGAAAAGAAAAATCTGCTCTCCCTGCAGAAAGTGCACTATTAATTAAGAGGAGGAACAAATTCCCTTAGGAGCAGCACATCAAAGACAAGATGGTATTTAATTATGTCGGACATGCGCTGTATTTTGCATGAATAACAATATCATAGCCATTGTCGCAGGTAATATCTTTAACTCTAAGCAACACTTAGGAATGCCACAGCACAAACAGATGGTTGTGCATACCCCCTGTGGATTCCCCTTTATTTACACTAGACAGCTGCTACTTCCAGTCTGTAGCCTGGGAATTGAAACTAAGAATAAAAATATATAACAATTGCAGGAAAATTGAAAGGTAAGAAGCGTTTTGAACCATTTTTGTTTCTCAACCCTATCTGCCCTATCAGAAAAAATAAAATAAAAAATGCAGTGGGTTAATAATTGGTTGTACAGGCTTCAAGTAGGGATGAAGTTAGCGATATTTCAAAAGCTCAATGCCTGTCTGTTTTATCCGTATAAAAAAAAGTCTTAAGGTGAATTTGGGATCATTCCCCTTTGGATCACTTTTATGTGTCCAAGTCTCAAACATGGAACTTGAAAAGTTTCTTCTTTAATCCATCTAAGGTGTGTCATGTGCTACTAATAGATTTTTAAACAGTACCACAGCATAATGCCAACACCACCAAGTCTGAAACTGGTCTGTTATAGAGTACAAACATAAACATTGCTTTGACTGACCATACCAGACTTCAGCTAGAAAGTGTCTTTTTGATTTCCATTTTTTTTTTTCACATTAAGAAATAAAAATGTATCATTGTGCTCTTTTTTCTTTTCTCCTAAATGTAGTGCCTTCCCAAAAGACTACTGGGCAGCTTTAGCCTTCTAGTTTAAAAGCTGTTGCACCCTAAGTTTTAACTGCAATAAACTTCAGCCTTTGACTTTCCAGGTAAATACAAAGAAACCAGTTCATGGGTCCAAAAAGCAGAGAACAAACTAATTATGAGTCGATTTTGTCTGTATTTTTTGCATCTTTTCCCGAATAGAATAAACAAAAATAATCTCCTTCTTTTCATACTTTCAACTTTGTTGAAGCTGAACCACAGGCCACAAAGCATCATGCATGTCCATTTATCTCAATGGATCTGCTTCTAAATAAAAGGGACAGAGAGTTTTATAAACTCACCTCGAACCACAGCTGGAGCTTCTGCTCTCACCACACGGTAAAGCTTTCATTTCTTAGAACAGAAGAGAAAGAGTCGTGACTCTTACAGACTCGTCACCGTGTTTTCTGCAAAAGCACGCTTTTTATTTCAGCTGTCAGTGTCTCTGCGTCAGCGTGCAATGAGCAGTGGAAACGCGCTCCGCTCCACAGGGATTCCTCTCATGTTTCTCTTGATATCATGCTTTTCGGGGTTTCTAATAAATTATGTTTGCTTTATTTTTGTGGGGAGCCTCGCTTTTTCAGGATACATTTGTTATTGTTTTTCTTGGAGCGGTATTTGTTTTTGAGTGTCTGTGCGTAAAAGCTGGCGCGCCTGTCGTTGCATGACGCACTGTCGGTGGAAGTATGATCTGTTTGCAGGAGCACTCATGACTCTGTGTCCGCCTTCAGAAGAGACCTGTTGGATTAGTAGACAAGCACATAAAAACCCTCCTTCCAAGGTTCATCTGTGTGAGTGTTGGAGTCCTGCTCTGTGGATTTTCCCCTCCGTAAAGTCAGCTCTTCTCTCAGCGATCCCATGGAAGAAAGTATGTTTTTATGCAACACGAGTGCCATAAAGGACTGGAGCTATTTTCTGTCTAAGATATTACCTCTGATGAATAAAACCACAGGCTTGGTCAGCTTGGATAAATCGGAGACAGCGACTACAACGGTGGTGACATCTCTGCAACCGGACGGAGCAATGAGCGCGAGTAACCCGCCTCCAGACTCCAACCAAACCTCCGGTATGGAGCATATCTTTCAGTATTCTTACTCAGAGAACGACCTGCTGTTCACGGACTACAGGACGCCTGCCAGGGACTCCACTCAGTTGCCCAAAGCGGTCCTGTACCTGGTCATTTCCGCGCTGGTGGTGGTGGCAGTGGCGTATGCCATAGTGGGACACCTGGTAAAGGATGTTGTGAATGACTTTGTTGGTAGGTGACCTCTGACACACCCACTGTGCGTCTGTGTTGAGTACATGCAGTCCCTCAGAAGCTTGGAATAACTAAGTAAACTTAAATCCTTCAAATATATTAACTTATCAATCCCATATAAATTTAAAAGATCTCAAGTGTTTTAAAGTACTGACACATCTCTGTAATCTATTGTAAAAATGGAAGCTGATATCAATTCATTACAGGGGATCCTTTTATTGTTAGGCCAAAACTTGAATATCACATAAATACTTGTAAAAAGTACTGTAGGGTCCTACTTAAAAGTAATAATATGACAATGTACTACAGGTACCCACTAATTATGCAAGAATTAGTACTTATGTCAGTTGCATTTAGGAAATTAGCCAGTAACTTTAATAGCACATCTGCATTTTTGTTTTTTGTTTTAAGCCTCCTCATCATCAACTTTACCTGAAATAGCAGTCCCTTCAAATAAATCAATATGTGACTTTCAGTGTTTAAACAGAGCCACTGAAATAAATGAACATTTTCAATGATCTTCTAATTAATAGATATGCTTAGCTGTCTGCACTAAAGCCTTTCAGAGAACATCTTTTTTTTTCTTCTCCAGAGTCAGAAGAAGAAAAAGCTCCTGTTAACACTTTTAATCCTCTTTTAATGAGTAGAGCTGTTTGGTGACTCCCTGGCAGCCTAATGGAGGATGTTTTTATTAAATATGCAGGTGACTCATTATTATCGTAAGCTTTCCTCTCTCTGTGTAATCTAAGTGATTCTGATGCAGACTAACAGCTGGTGACCTTGTGAGTGACCCCCATCCTGTCAAAGTATAAAATCAGCAGCAAGTGTTAAAGTCAGATTGGATTGTAGAAGAACTTCCTGTGAGAACTACATAATGAATGAGAGAATGAAACATATAGTCTATTTTTAGTCCCTGCACACTGTTTTAAAGGGAAGACTTGACTGGATGCCAAGACGATTAAATTGTTGTTGAATATTTGACTCAGTGGTGTTTCATTTGTCAGCAGGTCATGACAGACAGGAACAGGTTAGTACTGAATGTTCAGAAAGAATATGTACATTGATCAGGGAGAGTATAACGACTGCTAATAGGTGAAGTGAATGACACTGATAATCTTTCAGCAGGGCACTTTCTAGGGAAGGTAGATTCTAGGCTGCTGTGATTAACATTTAGTTCTTAAGTTGATGTACAGTTGATGATTAAGTTGATGTTAAACATGAAAAAAGTGTAATATTCCAGCTTGCTTAGGCACTCCTAGAATGCTGTGTTCCGTATGAGTCAAAAGTGGTCAGAGACACTTAATGACGCCTGCCGGATGTTCAAATGAATACTGAATTACTTACCCTCCAACAAGCCAATCAGCTTTGAACCACACCTCCATGAAGCCCAATCAGCATCCAGATTTCATCTTAAAATCCACAACTCAGTCTGCTACCCAGCCAAAGCACAGGCAGTGGTTGTGCTATGCCTGACTTGATTCAGATGAACCAGATTCAACCCACCTTTATCCCCTTCACCGCCATCGTAGATAAAGCTTCAACTGACTTTTCCATGGTGCTTCTTCTACTTCTTCCTTATCAGAGTTAATTCCTCCCAGACTTTTACTGCATTCCCCGTCACATCTCAACTGGTTTGGCAGAAGACAGCCATGTTGAGCCTGGTTCTGCCAGAGGTTTCTTCCCATAGGGGAGTTATTCCACTCCACTGTCACTTCATGCTTGCTCATCATGGACAGGTTCATGCAACCTGTGTTTATCCAAGCTGGACTTCCATCTTCCCAGGTCCCTGAGGAAAGCACTAGTATCAGCTCACACAGTCCACTAGATCTCCTGCTTATCCATATCAAAGCAAAATTCAGCGCTAATGTGTCCTGCCGAGGTCTGAGCGCCAAAGACTAAAGTAATTGTAGCAATAAAACTCGTCTAATTCTCTTTTTCTTTTCATGTGAGTTTTTCAAATTGAACTAGCGAATCACAGTAAACAACAATGCTTTAGGGAGTAAAGGCTGGACCATGTGATCCAGTCCAGCAGAGCCGCTAATGCAGCTATTTTGTTCAAGACAGTAATGCTGATTGTGATAGAAAGTTATCACATTTAACAGTACAGAGCACTCATGGTGCCAATGCTGGCCCCTGTTTATGCCGGAAATTCCCAACAATGTGCAGCAACCAGGGGAGGGAAATGTGAACAAACACAAAAAAATAGCTACAAACATATAACATAAATCCAAAATCACACTGAGCAAACAAAGGCTCTTATGCCAAAAAGGTTCAGAATTATCCCCTGATAAATTCTACTGTGGAAACCATTTATTTTCTCAGGTTTTAAATTCATTTATCATGTTATAAGAACAGAATAAAGAAGAAAAAACCTTCTTTGGGATTCTGCCTGGTAATCACATTGCTTGAACTCGATCCCCTTTTTTACTATTATATCTAACACAATATGGCACATACCTATAATGTTGAAGGAAAACAATGTATATGGTTTTGCAAATGTTCTTACTTAATCTAATATTCCTAAATAACATCCAGTGCATTATACTGGCTTCAAAATGAATCTTATTAGTAAAATAGTTAATCTGAGTGTAATTTAATCTCAGTATAAATCCAGCTATTCTCTTCAGGCCTCAGGGGTTTCTAAAGAACACTCAGAACAGATGGCATCATTAAAACTAAGGAACACAGCAGACTAGACAGGGAGAAAACAGTAGAGCAGCTCAAAGGATAAATAATGTCTCAATCTGGCCACAACTGATGGGAAGATTAAGCTAAATCCATTGAACTTCTGGAAAAAAAAACTGATATGATAATATTTTATATTATCATATCAGTATATTCCTACTTTTTAGCAGGAGGATGACCCTAAACATACAGCCAGGGCTACAGTTGAATAGTTTAGATTATAGATGGTCATGTGTTAACATGGCCTAGTGAAAGTCCAGAGCAACTGTTGATGTTCTGGACATCTGGACCGTAGCTCAAAGGTGGGCAACAGAGACTTCCTCTGCGAAGCATGGCACACTTTTCTTTTTATTTTATTTTTTTATTTGAGAATGTAGTTTGACAACACGTGAAAACATTTAAGGAGTACTTTCAGTGAGATACTGTCAATTTTGAGAGCATGTCAAAGAACCCTTCCAAACCCCCACCCAGCTCCCACCCATAGTCTCTTATTACTTTGAAACTTGTCAATAATTTTTTTTAGAGTTACTTAAGGAACACCTTTTTGCTTAAAATCACGAATTGATGTTGCTGCACAAAGATTTAAAATATTAAAAAAACAATACCAATTTTCATCTAAAACTGTTTTAGTTTTTTTGTTGATGATTTCTACTTTGAAAAAAACTTCCTATCGTAGAGTATAAAATCAACACTTTTGGTTTACATTGATGTTGTACAGGAACTTGACTGATTGTGTCTGTGTCACATGGCCAAACTTGTTCACTTGTGTTCAGATGATGTGTTTTTACCAGCAGCTCATCCGACTCAGACTCCAATGTGCCATTTCTCTTGTTTTCTGCCCGCAGGTGGAGGCCGGTCAATTGTTGCTGAAGGTGATGGTGGTGAAACCACTGATCCAGGTAAAAAACCGAGCTGACGTGGGTCACAGTCTGCAGCACTTAGCTTTGCCACAGAGACTCAGCTATGCTGTCCCTGGCTCAGCTTTAAGAGCTTGTCCTGCTGCCTTGCTCACATACATTTACACAAACACTCTGAGGAGATGCTGTTGGGCCTCTGGGCATATTGTAAAGGTGTAAATGTGGAAGGGGGGTGTTCTGCTGCTGTTTTTCTTCACACTAGAGAAAAGCTGAAAAAAAGACAGCAAAAGCAAAGCAAGATGCTTCACCCTTCAGATCTGCCTCATCAAAAGCAGAGAAGTTGTTTTCTACCATGTAGCTGTTATAACAGGAACAAAAACAGAAGGAATATTTACAATTATCTATAAAATATTGCATTTATTTGGATGTCAGCTGCTGTTATTTTGCTCTGGTTAAAACATTTTAAAACCAATCTTTACAGTATTCAGGTTGCAGGATTGAACAAGAAGGAATTTCTCATCTATTATAACAGTTATTACTGTCAGTACAAGAATTGGTGGATTTATATTTACTTTTCAAAGATTTACTGCAAAAAGTATTTTTGTGGGTTTAGGTAGATGTAATAAGAATATTGCTGTTCAGGATCAAAATGCAAACAGATGCTAGGAAGCCACATAGTGATGATATTGGTGTTATTTGATGAGAGGTGCAAATTTAATAAAACTTGGCATGGAAAAGGAAAAATACAATACACAGTAATACACAGTTAAAAAACTGAGGCTTAGACTCAACTTTATTTATCCCTTGGGTTTACTCCTACAGGGAAATTCTGGTTCCTGTGGCTTATATGGAGTACAAAGTTAAAGTAAAATGCCATTACAGATAAAAATACGACAGACAATTAAAAAAAGTGTGTATATACCATGAAATAAGCATAAAAAAAGTTGTAATGTCCTAGAATATGTTTCCTTTAGAAATAAAAATATCTGCGCAATAGAGAGCTAAGGGAAGACTACATAGTAGTTGATTTGGGTTATTGCACTTGCACTGCAGAAATGTACTGACCATATAAATGCATAAAAAAATTATGCAGGCTACACAGTAGTTGGCATGTGTTATTTTATAGTCAGAAAAAAGAATATTGCACATGAGTGACAATGAGTAATGTTTTGCATAGTATGTCCAAGAAGGGGGCTGCTCACCAGGAGTTGTACAGCTAACACAGGTAAATGGAATCTGCCATTTAAATTAAAGAATTAAATACAAAATCTACTACTAGAAATAATAAGACAACAAGAAATGATAGAATAAAGCAAGAAGTGAAGAACTAAATCAAAAGAACAATTAAACCTGCAGATTATCGACAGTATGTTTCTGGGGAAGTGAGGCGATCTCATTTCATTTTTGCTGAAATGTTGAAATATTTGTTTTTAGAAATCAAGTTAAGATTTAATGAATTAAAATATTTTTAGAGTCTGAGGTCAGCTCAGATGGGGGCAGCCTGATTTCTTGTACCTGTGGTTCTAATTTGATGAATAACAATACAGTCATATGCATCCAGTTTACAACCAATGTCATGCCAAGGCACTTTACCCATATGTCTATTTCTTTCTATTTAGAGTCCAGACTAGCTAATTTTTACAGATCAATTCAATTTCTCAGGATTCAAATCAGTACAGTGCAATGGATCACAATCACACTACAGTACAATCAAAGTCCATTGATAATAAAAGTTATCACTTCACAGTAATACCTCCTCCTGAGAGCACGCCTGGCAACAGAGGAGAGGAACAATTGCATTTAAAAGACAGAACCCTCAGTAGAGCCTGGCTCAGTGTGGACTGCTATCCTGTCTAGATAGATTCTGAGAAGAAGAAACATCGACAGAAAACACACAGATGATGCACAAATGATCTGTCCACATACTACTCAGTGTTAAGTGAAAATGCCTTCTAGCTTTGCTTTCATAACTCTTAATTCATTATTTACCATCTATTGATTTTGGTTTTGTTGGATCTATAAAATTGTCACAATCTCTTGGTGTAGCTTTAAGTTGGACTCAGGGGCGGATTTAGGAAATTTTGGCCCTAGGCAAAAACAGGCATGGGGCCCTCTACATCGAGAAGACAACACATAAAACAGACCCATTATACAGATACAGAAATTCTAATAGAATAGACATACATTATTTGTTCTTCGTTTTGTCCCTCTCTTCTTGTCCCTCCTCTTGTTTTTTTTACTCTATATGATTTGTACTCAGCTGACTTTTCATGCTTTCCCAAAGGGAATGAAAACATTATACTTAATATTATAAGCGTTCTGATGACTTTTTGGCAAAAGGATTTTAATAAAAAATATAATTAATGTGCACAAATAAGGAATAGTTGTATTAACTATACATGTAAACTAGGGTTGGGTATTTTCGCCCAAGTCCTGAATTGATTTGATTTTGATTAATACAGTTCTAAATTGAATAATTTCCATTCAATCGGTTTTTACAATAATGAAAGTGGTTCAACTGTGTTTTAAAATACTTTTTATTATTTTATTTTTTCCTGTCATATTAAACACAAAGTGCAAACTTGTAAATCAGACAGTTTAAACTTGAGATGTGAACAAAACTGTCTCATAAGTGCAAACTTGTTTGTGAAAAGTGAAAAAGTGAAGCCTCACTCGTGCGAGCATACGTGACACAGCGGGGAGACAGCAGACATGCATGAGCTGCATTATCTTCCCTGCACAAACCATATTTGCAGCATTGTGTGTAACAACAACTAAAGGGTGTTTGCTGCTCAGCCCCTACTGTATTGTTAATGTATTCAGTCAACCTATTGGCTATATTTGCAGCTGTCTGGCTTAAAGTAATCTTGAGTGCATCTTTCCTGGTCATTTGAATGTGAACATCATGAGCGTCCGTCACTATAAAACTAATTGATCTAATTTCCTAGACATTGATTTTTTTTTACCCAGCCCTAATGTAAACAGAGTTTTAAGGGGCCCCCAGGACCTTGGGGCCCTAGGCAACTGCCCAGTATTGATGGTAAATCCCCTCCTTTTTTGACTCTTCTGAGAATTTGCCCCTTCAAATAAACCAAGATCACCCAGACTTTGTCTGCTGCTCGTAAATTCTGAGTAATGAAATGTAACCCAGAGGAATAGTATGTCCACTGAGTTTCACTGACTCAGTGGCGGCTGCTGCGTTAAGTATGTTTGCCAATCAGCATCGAGCAGTCAGCTTCATGACCCGCCCCTCCTCCATAGACCCCCTAAGAGGTTTAGCCTCACTGGAAGTGATGTAAGTAATTTTGTGATTTTGACATGTTATCCAATCAGGGATCTAATTTCTCACTTGTTACCTCACTAGAAAGAGGCTCAAACCTCAACAGGGATTTCTCAAAGAGAAAGACAGGTAAAGACCTTCTGTTCCAGAGTGAAGGGGAGATTCACCCTAATTTTTGAAGAAAAAATCCACCCTCTCCGGTTTAAAAAAAGCACAAGCACAACCCTGTACCCGCTCCAAAAAGGGAATGCCTATTAAACCTGTGTGAGAGCATGCACAAGCCCATTTCTCTTTGTGCACGTTCTGTTTAAAAGTTGCTCACCACACATATATGCCTGAAAGTCTGCATGTGCAGAAAATTATAGCTACTGAGGGATGAGCACGTAGGACGCCCTTACATAAACACATTATCAGAATGATTGGCAATTGGGAGGACCACTTATTTTAATGATCCACCCGGAAAAAGTACATCCTCCACTATACCTTTAAGAGCAAAGAAGAACCTGTTTCATTCAGCTGGATGGATCAAATAGGGATAACAGGTGGGTCTGGATCCAGACCCAACCTGATTTAAAACATTTTTTGTCATTTTGAACATTAACGAATCATAGTTTCTTATCTCAACACTTGATTTAAGAGGTATGTATTATTACAAGTAGATCTACATTAAAACTCATATTTGAAATCACTGTTCTCTGTAGAATGGGATGAAGACTAATTAGTTTCATTTGCAACATTAACTTTTACTGGCGATAAAATCACCTGCTGCCAGGAAAGACCTGTTTAACATCAGTCGGATACTGGTACATCATCAATCACACAGATCCAGACCTGAACTTTAATAAAAAAACATGCTTAGTCACTTCAGTTTTTCAAACACGTGATCAGATTGTCTAATGCACCATTTGAGCGGGATCTCTCTGGGTCAGAGGAACCCCCATTCCTGCCTTTTCTTCACCCTCACAACTGTCAGTGTTAATCTTAGCCTCTCGTCTGACAGAACAGTGATTGATGCATCTCCATTCAAAAAGCCTCCATCACACATAAAGGGGATACAGGGAGGCAGAGGCTGTTGCAAAAACAATTTTATGCTGCTTTGCCTCTAATGGAAACAGAGAAGCTGAACCGACAAAAAACTTTATATTGAACAGGGTTCTTTGCATTACTGTTTGCATCTCTTAAAAGTTCACCTGATTATTTTTGCCCTGTTTTTTAATGCTAAAATTTAGCTCAATGTTTCTGCAAATTTGTGAAATACTACATTGTTGGCATCAAAGAGAATTTAGAATAAAATCTTTGAACTGAAGTGTCTGCAGATCCTTGAATGACCTTAAATTAAATGGTTTTAAGAGCCTTCAGACTGGTGTTTCTGGGGTTTGCTTTCAAATGTTAGATCCTTTCCTGATGATTCTGATGCATCAAATTTTACTTCAACTTTTTGTCTTTCTTCAGATTGGGTGTTTGACCCTCGTCGACCTGCAAACCGCAACAAGACAGAAATCAGCTGCGTCACTAGTAACACGCATGAGATGAGTGAGCTGGCTGAGAGCTACGTATCACTAAACCACACCAGCTGCCTGAGCCCCAGCAGGCCGGAAGTGACTGTGTTCACTGTAGATGAAACCATCGAGCAACGTCTCCCTGAAGCCCACTGTGGGACTTAAACGTAACTCCCTGATGTTTTCCTGAGAGAAACAAAGAAGCATATTTGCTTAGATTTCCCATTTGAAGTTGATTCACCAGTTGTTTGTGAATTGAAGCTTTTATCCACTGTGGCATCACCTGCAGGTTGGTAGCGAAGGCTGTGTGATATTGAGCCACAGTGCATGTGGAGACATCAGATGCTGGATCTTTGTTTAAATGGGACTCCTTCCTGTCTGGATCATGTGAGGAGAGGATGGCACCACCTTCATTTGGGTTACAGATAGACTGTTTTCCCCATATCTTATCCCATTTTCCATGACCTTATGAATATCAAGCTTTAATGTATAACACTACCACACTCTATTCTCCCTGTAATAACATGTATCACCTTCGGTATGCACCTCAGTCATCATTCCTTATTGTGATATTACCTGACCGTCTTTTCTGTGCACAATGAATTTACTGAGGCAAAAAAAAGCCTTTTTGTTACATCATGCTATTAGCTTGATCTGAAGAAATGCTAATTCACCTCTATGAACCTTTTTGCACCCAAATGGAAAAAAAAATAAAAATAAAAAATAGAGACAGTTGTTAGTTTAGATATTTCTTGATAAATGTCAGTTTACCTGTTTTACTTCACCTTAAAGGGCTGCATGCTGCTGCTAAAACCCAAAACTGAAACCACTGGGGCTGCATGTTTTTCTGTGCATGCTGTGATCATCTTGTCATGCACATACAGCCACTGTCAAATACTATAAAAGACATGTTTCCACTGTTTCCTGTTGCACAAGCATCCAGAGAGCAACCCATTGCATTTTTTTTTTACTTGATGCTGTTATGCACTGTAACGTTTTTTTAAATGTATGAATCAAAAATGTTGTACATGACATATGTATGTTGATTGTGTTGTTTTGTTAGTAAAAAAATCTAAAAAAAAAAAAAAAAACAGTAGAAAAAAAGTTTTCATGAAATGCACATTAAACACCAGGTGATCCTCTCATTTATCAAATATAATAAAAAAGGTGACTTATGCCAGAGAGATCATAAATAAAACATTACTAAAGTTTGTTCAGTTTTCCAAAATCCTCCCCTTCTATCTATCCATCAATCTGTTCATTCAGGTGCAGGGCAGGTTTTCTTCATTACATGCAATGATTTGTTAAAAACTTTTTTCATCTTTAAAGTTTTTTTTTCTCACTCACTGGCCAGCTGCTGTGCTCTGAGGAAACAGAGGAAATACAAATGTGCAGTGCCTGCAGCTCACATGTATTTGATGTGAACTGAATCTGAAACAAAGGTTAACTGTCTTTATCATTTTTAACTAAGTTATTTGTAGTTAAATCTGAATTCGGTCCAAACGGCAGGAATTCATGTACATTTGTTAGGATCTCCTCTGCCAATAGGTTTTTTCTATTTGCTCAAACTACTATCAGCCTGCAGTATACTACTCTTAGTAAAGCTCTTTCTTATAGTAAACATACTTTGTCAAAATTTACTGCCCAAAGAAGGAAAAGCCAGAGCAGGGGTGAGGCAGTAAACCAGTCTGTTGTCTTTTTTTATAAATTTTTTTAATAAAGAAAACATATAAAAGAAATAAAGTGTGTGACATCATGGAAATGAAGTAATTATAATTAAGTTTTTCATTCTAATATATATATATATATATATATATATATATATATATATATATATATAGCACATTTCTGTTTTATGATGGAGAAACTTCATTCACATTTCTAATTTAGTTAAATTGTTTTTTATTTATTCACAAAAGTTTTCAGGAACATCATTTAGAATAGACATATTTTCCATATTCAACAATCCAAACGCATCTGCTGATTGCATAGATGGTCATGTCTGGATTGGTTTATTATTGATGTTTCTTCTTCCTCCCTTCTTGGTTGTAAAGGATTTGCTTTCCAACCTCAGGCCACCAGCTCCACTTGTTGCGCTCTGTAGGTTTCAAAGTCCCCAGGAAGAGTGTCTGAAAGGAGTCGTAGCACAAAGTCAGTTCGGTTATAAAAAATTCCTCAAGTTGTCACTATTTATGATGGACAACATTAGCTCCAACCTTACTGAAATACATCTTCCTTGTGAAGTAAACATGTAAATTTAGTTCAATCTAATGTTATCAGTCCAAATTCCCAGCTATCTGGATAATACCAACCACTAAATTTGCTTAACAGTTGATTCCAGTTTAAGTCTGATTTGTGACTGATTTATTACTTTTCAGCTTCAATTTCTAAAGCTAAGAATATTTTTTATTTTTGTTGTTATTAAATGTGTGAAATGTCTCCTTAAAGTTTGCAGGAATATGCCGAACGAGAGATAGATGGTGACAATGTTCTGTAGAAAAACCCTAGAGTCCCTTAGATAGTTTTAAAGCCTCTACTCACCGTTGCAGCGATAACGCAGGTTGGCCCAGATGATGTTCTCCTGGGAGAAGCAGAAGACCCCCAGTCGGCCTCCTCTCATCGTGGCGTCTATGATGACCCCAGTGTCTGCCACCATCTGAGAACCCTCAAAGAAACGAACTCTGCATTGACAGCAGATGGCAGTAAGGTCACAGATAAAATGAGTATATAGATGAGAGTACTGTGAGATACTCAAATGTATACCCATACCTCAAAGGTGTGCATTTAGATGAGCTGACAATTTTTATAGTTTACAGAGCCTTTAAAGTTTTATTCATTATTTTCTTTTTTTTATCCTATTTTGCTTAATTTTTTGCTGCACCTTTATTTTTCTTTTAAATTAACTTTCTGTTACCTGCCTTTTTTCTCTGCTCTATTTTGAGTTTTCATTAATCTGTCTTTTTTTCGGCTTGTTTTTAATACTCGAGATTTATGCTAATGTTTTGCCCTTCTTTGATCAGGCTGCTTGGACCCCTGCAGCAGCTCTTTTTTGTCAGCAGTTTTTGTGGTTTCCTGCCTGTCTTTGCAGTGCAGCTTCAGTTTGCCTTTTTCTTCTCCCAACCCACAGATACATTTACAATGAGGCACTACTTCGTCTGTCTCAATGTACATTTAGATACAGGTGTCAAAAGTATTAATGTTTATTACTAAAGTAGAAGTATAAATCGGTCTGTTTAAAAACACTTTTTTTTAGAACTTTCAATTTAAGATTTTTACACAAATAAAACTGTTAAAGTACCATTTTTAAAACTACTTAAAGTATAAAAGTAAAAGTAATGCAGTAAAAATGTTAAGTACCAAAACTTTAAACCTTATACTGGTTAGTGTACTACCCTATTAAAGGAAAAATGTTCTACAACTGGCTGATAACTTCCTTATACTAAATTTTCTTAGTTTTATAACTAATGGCAGCAATGTCAAATTTAACTTTGCATATTTTTGAAAAACTATTTATTTGGGTATGTGGCGAACAACAAGTCTGGACTAAATTAATTATTTTGATGTTTTCTTTTTATTTTATTTTTTTATATCAACCTGCCATAACAGAAATTAGCTTAAATGAACAAAGTAACAAAACAATTTTTTAAATGTAAGAAGTAGAAAGCAGAGATAATTGCAAAAAAATGCAAGGACTACAGGTATGAGGTTGTTTAAATTTCTTTTTAAGTAAGGTAACAAAGTATTTCTACTTAATTATTTCACACCTCTGCATTTAGATTCCTTATTTTGTAAAGGCTGAAATAATCCTAGTCCGTACCTGATGTAGCCATCAGCAGGGCGGTGCTGAAGGAACCAGCGGTATGAAGTCTTGTCCTTCCACCCAACATTGCGAGGATCTTTCCAAAGGAGTTTAACCTGGTCACTGGTGTCTCCTGTGTGCCACAGGGCGTTCCTCAGATTCTCACCGGGACCTGTGCTTGACTTCACTGCCTGCCCATAAACAAAATGTATCCAAATACAAATTGATTTATGAACAATATTGTTATTTGGTACTTGTTAGAAACGAAGTATTTTATCCTGTTCTAAGTCATTCTTCTGAAAGTTTGTCCTTGTTACAGTGAGCTCTCAGGCTGTGCCAATGGGAGTCCCCCACTGACATGAAAGAAAAACATTTTTGAAGGAAAGGCATTAGAAGTATTGTTTTCCACATTTACTGACAAAGCAATCATATGGAAAATAATCGGCTGGATAACCGGCACTCCCGGGTTCATATATTTATATGGACGAGACACATTGTCTGTCTTGGTTCTGTGAGGAGCTCATGATGGCACATAGCCATTTTCAGCTCTTCAGCTGGGTTCTTGCCCATTTTAAATTTGCAAAGGACCTCAGAGTGCTGGTAGTCAAGAACTTCACAATGATCTATTTCAACCTGCTTTTTGGGGAGTTGTGCTCACTGATTTCCTTTTATTGATAACTAGAGCTGGACATCACCCTGAATTCATCATCAGTGCTGTTAAGTATGATGATGGCTTAATACTATACTAAACTATACTAAAACTTTATGCAAAAACAGGAAGTGAGTCTATTGAAGTTTAGCGCTACAGTATAAGCACAAGAAAATTCTAGGAAACAACCCTTTGGAGACTGGTGAAGACTTAAGACTGGGGTGTGTCTCATTTAAAAGGGCAGCAGGAAAATAAATAAAATGGTTTAGTCTGTTTCGTTAAGGGCAGCTGCCATGCAGGTTTTAAAGGTTTCTATGCTTCAGTACAGCTAATTTAACATGATAGCTGATTAACAGGCTTTTTCTGAACTGCAATTAAATGTGATGAATCAGGGTAACCTCTAAATCGTGTAGGACAGTGGCCCTCGAGGACAGACTTTGGGCATGTCTGGTTTAGATCAAGACACATTCTTTGTTGTAATTGTCCAGCCAAAGCCCAGACCTACATTCAACTGAGGATCTGTGGCAAGGCTTGAAAATTAATTTTCAGGAAAGTTGTTTATTCAGTGTGTGACTAATCTAAAGTTATTTATAGGAGAATTGGGGGCATATATTATATGTGCAAAGATGGAAGAGACATTGAAGTGCCTTTACAAAGTATTGATTCAGGGGACTACATAAAAACAAAATAAAAATACTTTCCATGGAAAAACCATGGATTTTTTTTCCTCTTCACAATTAGAATTAACTTTTGTATTGATCTATCACATAAAATCCTAATAAAGTACATTAACATCTGTGATTACACTAGGGCAGAATGTGACAGGGGAGTTATCGTTTTTGCGTGGCACTATAAAAGCCTTTTAAACTTGTCAGCAGGATTGATGTGAAGGAGCTTGAATAGAGTTGCGATCGCTGTTTTCATACCTTCACATTAATGGCAGCCCGCCGACATTTAAAGAGATACTTTGCAGAAAAATTTCCATATAAAATTAGAATTAAAAATTAAGATTTGAGGACATAATTATATAAATGACATATTGTGTAAATATCTGTTAGTATGTGCCTTGCTGCCACATAACCTCTGCTGGTGAGGATTCTCGGACATCCAGGTCATTCATTCCAAAAAAGCCAGTTATGTTAGGAGAGAAAAAACAACCTTAAACTGAGGGGGTGGACTCAGGTTTTAGCTCTCAAAAACCTATAATGCAGCAATAGAGTTGATTCCTTCCTGCTATCATAATCCTCATCGCCAAGCAGGGGACCAAGACATCTCACCTGGTCAGCCAGGCCAACAATACCCCTAACGAGTCCCCTTTACAGAGCAGTATAGGGTATTGCAGGTTAACGTAGACCTCAACGACTCCCCTATACTAAGGGGCGGACCTGTTCTTATCGTTCAGTTTGCATGTTTGCTAAGCCAAAACAAGGCTTTGTTGGGCTACTCTATAAAGCTTGGAACTCGACGCTATTTCAGACATTTTGAATTGAAAAAGCTTCCTGGATGGCAAGCAAAACATCTTCAAACTTGGAAAAGAAAAGTCCAGTGGATTGTTTTTTTAAACTTTTTTGGACCACCTAACCTCTGATTAGCACAGAAGTGTTGAGACAAAGCTGTAAACAACGCAAAAAGTATTTTTGTTATTTTTTTCTTCTCTGCCACCAGAATTTTGCAATAAAAATTGTACTGGAAATCCAACTCATGCATATTTACTATGGCATGTGCATCCCCATAGACATTCTAAAGCAGCTCAGTAAGTTTTCTTCCGCAGCTCTCTGTCCAAGAAACTTGGAAGCACATTTTAAACAGTTTGTGTTCTGAGTGAAAATAAAAGACTACCTTCAGCTGAATGCCTTGTTGTGCCACGGCTCTGAACGGGTTCGCCTGCCAATAGATCTGCTCCACCTGCTTCCACATCACCACGTAAAAACTGGAGCTGTCCTGGTAGCCGAAGATGAAGCCAGCATAGTCGTCATCCGTCACCGTATTTACATGAAACGTTCCTTCAAAATCCACGCCACTGAATGCGGTGTAGCCTGCAGGGCAGTGTTGATACTTAGAAATCAGTTGTGCATTACAGAATACTCTTCAATAAAGTGCAAATAACTCCTGAAAATATTTAGTGTATTTGTTTTTTACAGTTAGAAAATTAAGTGAAAAGAAAATACAACCATTCGCAACAGACATCTCACATTTATACAAAAAGAGTTAATTCTGGTAGATAAGTTTCAGGATTGTGTTTTGTCAATTTGCAATGGTCTACAATGATAGGAATTCCCCAAAATGCCCAACAGCTGTTCTCACCAACAGCCAAACCAGGATCACTGTTCATAGTCTGGACAATTTCTCTTCCCTGCAAACAGAAACACAGATTTTACAATGAAATTTAGATTCGGTTCATTTGCTCACAAAATAAAAAGCAGCTTAAGGCGCTCTGACCTGGTTTAGCACCACCCAGTTGGGGTCTATCTGTGCATCTCCCTCAGGGTCTAGAACGATTGTCTGGTACTCTCTGAAGTCAGTCAGGGTAACTTCAGCATTTTCTGGACAGGCATCAATGGGATCAATGATGGTGTCGTTATCAAAATCCTTCTCACAAATATCACCCACACCATCACCTGTAAGGAGAAACAGATCATTCTTTACTGCCTGAGATCTAATAAAGAGTTCAAAAACAATGCTACCACCAATGCTAGCACTCTGAGTCAGCTTGGGAGATGGTCATTCATGTTAAACATGTTGCAGGCAGGTAGAGGATTAATTTAAAAGATCAAATCTAAACTGTTAAAATAATAATTTTATCTGAACCTAAACTACATAAATCAATATGCTGGTGAAGATTCTCAGTCATCCAGGTCATAGTCATGGCAGAAACAAACAAAGTCTAGTGGTTTGTTTTGGAATACCTAAATCAATCATGTATTATCAAACTCAAAAACAATAACAGAACAGATGAGGCTGTACATTACTTAAATGCAGGGGGGGCATTCAGGTCACACTTGCAGCGTAGGGTTAGGGTTATGGTAACCAACATGAATTTAACCTGCTCGAGATGTAAAACTCCTCACTTGGGGGAAGGAGGACGTGATAGAAAGGGGGACAAGGGTCAGCACCCCCCTCCTTGGACATCTTTTGCAAAACATCATCTATTGTCACTCGTGTAATATTCTTCTCTTTCACTGTGCAATAAGACATTCCAACTACTGTGTAGCCAGTGTAATTTTTTTTACTTATTTATAAGGTCAGTACATCTCTGCAGTGCATTAATCCAAACAAATTACTGTGTAGTCTTTTCTTAGCTGTCTTATTGTGCAGATATTTGTATATCTAAAGGTAACATATTCCAGGTCAATACAAATTATTTTTAAGCTCTTTCGTACTTTATACACTCTTTTTATATGGTCTCTTGTATGTTTGTCTTTAATGGCATCTTGCTTAAACTCTTTGTACCGGTAGTCTATATGAGCTACTGGAAACAGAATTTCTCTGAAGGAGTAATACCAAGGGATAAATAAAGTTGAAGTCGAAGTCTTTAGAGATATTTTGGACATATGGCTTACTGAACTGAAACAAATGTAATCAAAATGAATTGTATTAGATTGGATTGGACCGGACTGTATTGAACAGAGATGAACTGAATTGAATCCAACTGAATTATGGTGAAATGCGACAGTGTCTGTCATGAATACTTTCAGTTCTCAGGAACACCCTTTCTGAGTACATGGGCTATCTCTCACACACAGGCACTCTTTATTAAAAAAAAAAACATACCTCCTGCGGGAACATAAGAATAACCTTCCACCTGGGCTGCTGGTCATATTCTACACTTTTATAATTCCAGCTGTTTAATGAACATCTAGCACTGTGTGGGATAGATAATCCACTAAGCAGAACAGGTCCAATTATATAATAAACAGGTAGTATTGCAACGAGGACCATTTGGGCTGACCTGTCCTCCATTCTGGACTTTCATAGGACTTTCATAGGACTTTTCAGAGGTCAATGGTTGGGAAAAGAGCCTAACATCTCAGCAGACCAAATTAGGGTTGTCGCAATACTAAAAAGTTAAACTCAATATCAATAGCCATGAAAATATTCAATACTCAATACCATTTTAAATACCAATAGGATAACAAATGAAAAATAATTTAAAATGTAACTTTAAAAAGAAAAACATTTTCTATGTCCTTTCTTTCTTAACAGAATCACACATAATAGTTAAATAAATGTACAAAATAAATAACCAAGAAAAAATAGAAGAATGTTCAAACAACACTGGTCTTTTGGTATCTAATCTATACCATGCAGATAAGTACTGTATTGTATCTAGATACAACTAGAAAAAGCTGTTTCTGAGAAACAGCAAAGTGGGAATGCTTTTTTATGCTGAATGAAAAAAGAAAAATTAGCTAAAGAAACTGTATAACGTAAAAGAAGCACAAATTAGCTGAAGAACATATCAAAATGTGATAGGAAGTAATCAGAAACTTTAAACAGCAGAAACCAGTAGAATCATCTGAAGATTTTGTAGGATAGAATCATTTGGCAAAATAATGGCAGAAACACACTCATCTTAAAAGCAAAACATTTAAAGTTGATTAACCAGAAGAAAAAGTCCAAAAGTATCTGTTTACCTGGAAGTTGACAGAAGT
>NW_015151514.1:227875-230184 GCF_000732505.1 Cyprinodon variegatus
CAGATAATAAAGCCTTAAACTGACTCAGAGGAATTTCTCATCTGGGCTGCATATCTGCTTCTTCACGTGAACATGAGCCGAGCCGCACCATCTCCCATTCACAAACACCGCCAGACCATGACACATATAATATGGAATAGGGTAAATACAATTATAAAAATATCTAAACACTGTGGCTATAAGGCATGCAATATAATATACCTATATATACAGTAAGATAAAAATGTAGAATGATAATCCCTATGGTCTAATGTAATAAAAAAGTGATTTAAAAAAAATTTGAAAAATATTCGTCCATAGCTGGGATCGAACCCTCAAAGCTACACACCACTCCCTCTACCCTCTACACCAACAGCCCGGAACATGTAAAGCCCATCCCAGTTTGCTAATTGACCTATCTACTCCTGACTGATGGGATGCCGAAATGGACTCAGACTGCCACCTAGTGGCTATAGTAGTCACATGTTTTTCACACAATATGTGAAACACGCGGAGCGTGAGTGAAGTGTCCATTTCCAACCAGCGCCCACTGTACATAGATATACATACAGATATATGTACAGAAGAGCTATATGTGTATATATATTTGATCTCTTTTTATTCTTATTTTTTATCTTATTATATTGTATAGTTGGATGTGTGTATATGTCATGTAAAACTGTAACTAGAGTGTGTAACAAAAGTAATTTCCCTCTGGGATTATTAAAGTATTTCTGATTCTGATTCTGATCTATCTCACAAGAATCCAGAACTTGGAAGCCTGTGGGGACAGCAGATCTGAGACAGTGTGAGTGACAATAAAGGAACCATGAGTCCACATGTCTTTTGGTCCAATTTATTGTGGGATTATGACCCTGGAGCCATTCGAAACCCAAGTTTAATGCAGAGTTAGATGTAGGGAAAACAAAGAAAGAGATGTTTTCTATGTGGTTCCCAGAAACGGTTAGTTGTAAAGGAATAGTCTGGTGGGTAATCTGAGGCAGATTTCTGCCATCCAAGGCAAAAACACGAAGGGGGTTCTGTAGAGGAATAACCTCTATTCCCATCTGTTGAGCAAAAGCAGAGTCAATTAGATTCTGTTCACAGCCAGAATCTATCAGGGCCGATAAGGAGACGGATTTATTGTTCAAAACCAGAGATGCAGGAAGGAGTAGACAAGGTGAAGAGGGAGAAATCTTCTGTTCCGCCAGTAGCCCTCTCTCTACTGGTGGACTCTGGCTTTTCCCAAAAGAGGACAAGAGGCAACAAAGTGGCCCGCCTCTCCACAGTATAAACAGAGCTTAGCCTGCATTCAGTAGTGCTTTTGCTCAGGGCTTAAGCGGACGCTGCCAATCTGCATAGATTCAGGCGGGGATGAATTAGCAGGCAACTCAGTGGGGAAACTGTTAGGCTGAAGTTTGGAAGGAGCCGTTTTACTACTCCTTTGCTTAGCGTGGGCTCGAATCCGATTATCCAAATGGATTGAGAGGTTAATTAATTCTCGAGAGAGTCTGGTTCATTTAAGGTGGCTAGCTTGTCCTTGATCAAATCGTTTAGGGCATGAGTGAAAACCCCCTTAAGGGCTACTTTATCCCAGCCTGAGGTAGCTGCCATAATACGGAAATCGATGGCTAAATCAGAAATAGATCTTTATCCTTGTTTTAATCTCAAACGCTCACGAGAGGGGGGGGGGACAAGATAAGGAACTCAGACTTGCAGTCTCAGTAAACATGTCCTCTAAATCTCAGGGTTCAGTCAAAGTTTAAGCTGTTGAAGTTGTTCACCAAAGTTCAGCAGGTCGAGTGCTGCTCGTAAATCAACCACAACCTCACCAAAAGCAATTCTACAAATCACAGTATACTTCAGAAAAGATGGCTATGAACACATACACATAGCACACAGCTTTATGCATTATAACACTACACAGATACATTTATATACAATTATTCTAACAACATGCCTGTAATTTTTGTAATGGCTTAGCTTCATCTGGATTTATAGACAGATATAGCTGGGTATCATCAGCATAACAGTGAAAATTAATCCCATGTGGTCTAATAATTCTACCAATTGGGAGCATATATAAAGTAAAGAGAATTGGCCTTAGCACTGATACCTGTGGTACTCCACAGTTAACCTTTGAGCATAAGGAAGAGCTGCCATTAACGTGAACAAACGATTGATCAGATAGATAAGATTTAAACCATTCTACTGCTGTTCCTTTAATTCCAACAAAATATTCAAGTCTTTCTAAAAGAATATTATGGTCAACTGTATCAAGTGCAGCACTAATATCCAACAGGACGAGCACAGATACAAGTCCATTATCT
>NW_015151514.1:232302-235112 GCF_000732505.1 Cyprinodon variegatus
ATCCAACAGGACGAGCACAGATACAAGTCCATTATCTTAGGCCATGAGAATATCATTAGTGACTTTCACCAGAGCTGTTTTAGTGCTATGATGAGCCAATGATTCTGGTCAAACGTATCAGGACACCAAAGTCTCACTTTTTACATTTTCTGAAACTTGGCAGCTCCATCCTTGCTAACCAGGGTTAGGTGGAAGAGGAAGTTAATAGGGAGACAGCTCCATTATCCTATATTTTGTTTAATATTACTGTCCGACCTGAAGCAGATAAAGCACCTTCCAGATGAGACAAGTATCAATCTCCTAGCAACTACCACACCCGCAATCAACCATCTACTTTATTAGATGCAAAAGGGCAATTCCTCACTCAAAAGTCTCCACTGCTCTGGGGTCTGGTGGCAGAGTGGTTTGTACCATTACTTCACAGGTTCCTCATTTAACTTGTTTATAGATCTTTTGTTCTTGTATTTTAAAGTAAACACTGTTTCCATTTCTAAGAATGATTACAGAAATTGATATGTTGTTCATGTGTTTAAGTGAAAAGCATCTTTTTCACCAATGGAATGCTGAGGTGAGTATTTTTTTACAATAAATAAAATGTTACATTGAAAAAATATTAAAAATCATTGAAGTAGACAGACAGAGTTAGACAGATATAATTTTGTCATTTTGTACACACAAGTACAAAATAAAATTTTGTTTAGTACAGCTCTGGATTTTTTCATGTTTTATGGTGCTGCCTTCATAAAGGTAAGCAGCAGTGATGAAAACATTGTGATGAAAAAATAATAACCCTAATTCCAGTAAATGGCTCCTGAGTTTCCAGTAAACACTCAGCCAAATGGCTTAACCAGTATAACAGGAAGATTTTTGTCTTTAATAACAGTTTGTGCCCAAGCTTTGACCCAGAGCCTTGGTTCACTGTATAGTCTATTCATGGCCCCTGTTGAGTTTCCAGTAAACACTCAGCCATGTGGCTTAACCAGTATAACAGGAAGATTTTTATCTTGATGAACAGTTTGTGCTAGTATGTGTTACGTAATATTTTAACCGCGCCACATCTGTGTGTTGCTGATGTCTTCATGTGCACACGGATGTCTGTGTGAATTGTTTGCTTGTTCAGCTTTCATGCCTAAGTTCCTATGCTGGCATTCCTACTGTTGAAGGCCCTTCTCTGACCTAATTTCCAAGAACAAGTTATCAAAAGTCTCCCACACAAAAAAATGAGTGGGACCCTGGCTAAGTCAATCAGTCAGCTCAGTTTTGGCACAAGGAAAATCTCCCACAAGATGTTTCCTCCACCACATATTTACCTGCCTTTCCAAGTAATGTGCAGAAAATATGAAAGCCAACAAATATGAAACTAACTAAAGAGTTAATCACTTGAAAATAGTGCTATTTAAAAAGAGAATACTAGATTTTATTTGAATTTTATCTCAACTTTAGCAAGAACAAAGGAAAAAATTCCACTTATGGCTTCAAAGAGACCTACCCATTTGGGG
This sequence comes from Cyprinodon variegatus, assembly GCF_000732505.1. Taxonomy (NCBI): domain Eukaryota; kingdom Metazoa; phylum Chordata; class Actinopteri; order Cyprinodontiformes; family Cyprinodontidae; genus Cyprinodon; species Cyprinodon variegatus. The sequence continues at coordinate 233,802 of NW_015151514.1, forward strand.
TGAATTATTATTCTCTAAAGCAGAGAGAATATCCAATTCCAGTGTGTTCAGTCTGCATGCAATTTCAAGGTATGAGTTCATAATGGGCTACTTCTGAATGGGTTTTACTACACTATATGCAGGGGGGAGATTTATTTATTTAGGAGAATTTCAGCCAAAACAATCTAGATTACGTAGCCAACCTGCTGAAGCAGAAATGTTACCGTTTTATCAGTGATGGGCAGTAGCGCCGCTACATGTAGCAAAGCTATTAGCTAAACTACATTTTTACAGTAGCTTGACGGTATCATTGCTGCTTTATGTGTCAAGTAACTTTCTTGTAGTGAAGTTATTTTTTTGACCATGTAACAAAGTAGTGTCCACAAACGTTACAAAATCCAGGGCATATCTAAGAAATGAAACCAGGTTTTCTATTTTACAACAACAATCAAGAGTTATTGGTTGGACATTCAATCATGAGGCTCTATTCTTCCTCTCCTGTCTGTATCTACCGCAACATGTGCATGCATGCTGCAGTTAAACTCACAGAACGACACACAGACACACAGCGCCAAACACACAGGATGGAGGAGGAGACAGGAGGAGAGTGCAGTTAAACTCACAGAACGACACACAGACACACAGCGCCAAACACACAGGATGGAGGAGGAGACAGGAGGAGAGCAAGAAGATCAACAATCTGTCCCTACCACACCGTGGCCTTATCTTTAGAGATATATGAGACTTGTTGAATCCTCAGATAAAAAGATGTTCAGATGTCTGCTTTACAATCCAAAAACCAAACATTTGTCAACTTCCAGGACATTGAACACCAACCTAAGAACTCACATTAAGGTGAATCACTAATTTCTCTCCTGCAGTAAGAAAGTAAACATGTCAATCATCACTGTAAATCCACACTCACTTAAGCCAAGTGTTGCGTGTAAATTAGTAAAACGAAAAATATCCAGCTAAATAACAAGCAGTGTGTGGTGGGAAGGGACTAGCCAAGCAGTTTTTATAATTGTAAAATTCTGCAAACTTGGTGTTTTATCAGGTTCAGTTGTTCAAACATAAGTGATTTTCACGGTTCTTGGCAACAGAGAGCTCATGTGGCAGAGCCTAGCCATTTGTTACTCCGATGTCAGGTTGGTAAGCAAACTCCAGTGGGTCCAGGGTGGGGCTCACCACAGTGTGCAGGTGGGCTAGCATGAGGCGCTCCATGGTCTTCATGAGGTGGGAGTTCCGTAAAAATTCAAAAAATCCACTGGACTTGGTTTTCAAGATTTGAAGACGTTTCGCCACCTCTCCAGGAAGCTTTCTCAATTCAAA
>NW_015151514.1:236902-243125 GCF_000732505.1 Cyprinodon variegatus
GACCTGGATGACTGAGAACCTTCATCAGCACATGAGGTGGGAGGTTAGAGTGACCAGTCCAGAGATGGGAAATGTGGAGTCAACACGTCATCTCCATGTCATGTATTTGTTCTACCCACCCACTGAAGCAGGTGAGTGCAATCTTCACTGTGAATCAACCTGTGCAGATTGGACTCACCTGGTTAATTGGCTGGGTAGATTAAATACATGACATGGAAATGACTTGGTGACTCCATATTTCCCATCTCTGGACCAGTCTAAAGTAGGCCGTTTCCTTAGCATGTGGCGTTTTGGGAACCGGTACCACACAGGGGGTCTTCCAGAGACTGTGGATTTGCTTCACAACCATTATTGAGCATTTTTTAGTTGCCAGAAAGGAGCAGGCAGCCTATTTCAGTAGCTCCCTTTATTTGTCCTGGGTTTTTCCTACTTTTATCAATAGTTTTGGTGTGGTTTTATTTTACTTTTTTAATACTGTTTCTACCTCACATTTTTCTAGAAAGCTCTGTTTTTTCATTCAGTTTTTTTGCTATTTTGCTGGCAGAGCCCCCATGTTTAACCAGACTCCTATTGTTCACATCCAAGACCAGCTGCTTGCCCTATGGAGCCCTGCTGTGTTGGCATCCATGGAGCAAGCTCATCTCCCTCCCCGAATTGAGGAGGAAAAGGCTTGTGTGAGTCTAGCGATACCACTGGGGAAGGAGGTGTAGACCAGTCATGCTGTCTCTCATCATGTCCAACATAAAATTTCTCTCTACAGAAGGTGGATGAGCTGGGCATCGTTAACTCCCTATCAAAAACACTATCAAAAGGCTAGCATCCTATGCCTGTTGGAGACGTGGCTAACTGCGCTAACCCCGGACTCATGTAAACACTACTTCAGGCCAACAGAACCAGGGATAGTGGTAAGAAGAAAGGAGGGAGTCTGGCAGTGTTTGTGAACAATGTAGGACTCTGTAATTTTCTCTGGTCCCTTCCCTGATCTGACCAGTGATGACATGTTTAGCCGCATGTCGTCATTCAACCGCTGGTTGTTTGGTGGTGTCCTGAAAACAACGTGGGCTACATTAATAATTGGCAATCCTTTTGGGGAAAGCCTGGTCTGATTCGGAGAGACGGCATCCATCCCACTTTGGATGGTGCAGCTCTTCTTTCTTAACCTGACAACAGCCAGATGCATGTCTCGCTCCGCCCAGCTCCACTCACATACATCTGGGAACCCGCCATAGGAATTGCCTTTACTGAAGGCTGGGCCTTATCAAAACTCCTAGCCTATGATTNTTATCCAGAAGATATTTTTAAACCTTGGACCATAAAAGCTCAGCCCAAAACTGCAAACATTAAAATATGCTCTATTGGGCTGGATATTGTGGCTAGTGATGACCGCCATGGTTATTTATGTAAGTGTGCTATGTGAATGAGTTTGAGCCTGAATAGTAACAGAACATTATTGAATATTTCATGCACTTATTTTTACTGTATTAAATATAATGTCTTATTTGCGTCTTTTTATGTTTTGATAAAAAAAAGTGTGACAGCAGATGTATCAATATTGTTTTCTGAAGACATTAGAAAAGATTTTTGATACACAACACAGTGATGATCCTTCTAACACAAATTGATAAACGGCACAATAACTGTCAAAATAATGGAAAAACATTGTTTTTATTTTATTTTTAATGTTTTTGGTTCAGTCTCATTTCATTCCACACTCATCTGATTCAGTATTATGGGTTATTTTACTGCTGATTGTTGTTGTTATGAAATAAACATTTGCGTAATGCGATTTTGTGAACTCTTATTTTTAAGTTAGCTAAACTAAGGGATGTTAAGTGCATTTTTTTTATTTAAGCACTGCCCACTTACTTTGGCACAGTATATTAAGTAACCTGACTTATTATTGAGTTCCTGTAAACTTTTTAAAGTGGATTTCACTAAGGTACCTTAAGTGAAGTGTAATACAAATTTCAAGTGATGCCTATTTGTATATATATATTTAGATAATAGAACTCAAAGTATTTGAACTGTAACAGCTTGCTTTGAATTAAACTATACTGGGAGACATTAAGTTCTAACAACTTCCAAAAAAAAAGTACAGCTCACTTAAACCTAATAATTATGCAGTACTGTTTGTTTACTAACTTTTCCGAAGGTAATCGGTTTCCTTAATTATTTTAAGTAAACTCAACTTAGAATTTACAGTGCAGTGTGGGCACAGGTCGGCGGCTTATGTCGCTTCTCGGCAGAACAGCAATTGGGCCCGGCTGTTCCATGGGTCAGCCAGACCTACATAACCTACATTAAAGGTCCTTGTCTGAAGTTACAGTATTTTGTATCACTGATCTATTGTCTCGGGGTGATCGCTGAGTTACTCGTTTTGAGTTACTTGCTTAATGTTNGGTTAATATGGAGTGTTTTAAATTTAATCCTTTGTCTGGTCCCAGACTTAATAAATCTTGACATCAACCTGTACCAGGCATGAAACTGTGCACTAGATATTCTAATAGACAATGACTTTAAAGGATTTAAAAACTGAGGAAGCAGAACTATCTTCACTATTACCATTCTAGCTGTGAATTAAAACAGTAACCTTGCTCAGGATGTCGAATCATTTTCAATTCAATTAAATTTCAATTCAGTTTATTTCTATAGCTCGAATTCACATCATGTCATTTTAAGGTACTTTCCAGTTCAACCAGATCATTCAGTCAGATTGATTCAAACTTTTCTATCTAAGGAAAACCAGTTGATTGCATCGACTCATTGACTCTTCAGTAATCCCTCACAATAAGCATTTTTGTATGGTTTCAATAAGATGACCAAAGTTCAAACTAACAAGCTCATCTAAATATCGGAAAATAAGTACATCCTAAGAATTTTAGCTTTTTGGCATCCCATTTAAGCCCATAGGTCTTTCTTATAGATTTACAAGAGAAAAAGTTAATTGTCAGAACTTGTGTGTTTGTGTTGTTAAGAGTGTAGCCTGACAGTTGACTAAACTCAATTAGACCTGACTTAACTTTGTGGAGCATTGTATTTTGATTTTGGAGGTAAGTGATTACATAAATGGCAAAAAGGCTAAGTTTATGTTCTGTATTTGTAAAACTAACACCCTTTATTCCATCATCATCTCTAATTGCCTGTGCCAGAGGCTTAATGGATATTGCAAAAAGCAATGAACTTAGCAAACATCCCTGGTGGGTTCCTATGTGTAGTTGGAAGCTATTTGTTAGATGCCCATTGATTTTTACCCTGGTCCATGGTTCATCATAAAGTGACCGCAAACAACAAATAAATTGATTATTAAAGCCCAGACACTTTAGCACCTTATATAGAAAAGTCTAGTTGACCCGATCAAAGGCTTTTTCTGGGTCTAGGCTAACTATTGCAATGCTGAGGCCCTGCTATTTGGCTTGACCTAATCTATGTAATGTTCATCTTATGCTATCATGAGTTCGTTGGTCTTTGATGAATCCCGTCTGGTCTTCGTGTATTAGATATAGGTAACTAGGTAAATGCAATTTCATGCAACAAGAGGTGACGTTTCTGGGCAACCAGGTTGGGAGGGAGGGCATCGGAGCCATGGGAGTGCAAGTGAAGATGGTGGCAGAGTGGCCGACCCCCACTACACAGAGAGATTTTAAGAGTTTCCTGGGGTTAGCCTCTTATCGGAAGTTTGTACTGGGGTTTGCAAGAGTAGCAGCCCCACTATTCCAACTCCTCCAGAAGAATAAAGACTATGTGCGGACTGAGTGGTGCCAGGGGGCATTTGCAAGCTTGGGGGACTCTGACTGGGGCTCCAGCACTTGCTCCAGCTGACCCCATTCTCCCCTTCAGTCTTGACACGGATGAAAGTGGGGTGGGGGTCAACCTTTCTCAGGTGGGCCCAGAGGGGGAGAGAGTGGTGGGTTACTTCAAGAGGGCCTTTAAAAAAGTAGAAAAGCGTTACTGTGTGACAATGCCAGAGTCAATGGTGATGATACTTTCACTGGCCACTTCAAGTATTAGCTGTGTGGCCTGCCTTTCACTTAGAGAACTGATCACTCTGATCTCCAGTGGCTGATGTCCNTCTGCTTCTGTCTCCTTGAACCCCAGTGGGCCTCAGCAGATGGCCGCTCACACTGAGCCTGGTTCTGCTGGAGGTTTCTTCCTATTAAAAGGGAGGTTTTCTTCTCCACTGTTGCTACAAGCATGCTTAGCGTGCAGGATTGTATTTGAGTCAGTGAGTCGATGCAATCAACTGGTTCTCCTTAGATAGGAAACTTTGAATCAATTTGACTGTATGATCTGGTTATACCGTAAAATGCCTTGAGATGACTTGGGTTGTGAATTGGCGGTATATAAATAAAGTGAATTGCATTGAACAATAGATGGTGTAAACATCCCCCACTGCTAATGTGGAAATAGTCTGTTATGTCCTGCACCAACAGCAGTCTCCAAATACAGCACCCACAGGCTCTTTTTCTTATCTCTGGGGACTTTAACCATGTCTCCCTGTCCTCCTTCCTTCCCACATCCACACAGTATGTTAACTGCCAGACCAGAGACAATAAAACACTGGATCTTCTGTATGCTAACACTAAGGAGGCAGCAGCTCATGACCTCTCCTTCCCCTGGGGAGCTCTTACCACAATCTGGTTCATCTCCAGCCTGTGTACAAACCCCTGATGCACAGAGAACCAGCTGTGAAACGCAAAGTGATGAGATGGTCTGAGGAAGCTGAAGAAGCTCTGAGGGACTGTTTCTCCAATACTGTGTGGGAAGATCTCTGTGCTCCTAATCAACAGGACATCAATAGTATCACAAACTGCAACACCGATTACATTAACTTCTGTGTGGACAACACTGCGCCTTTCAGAAAGATTCATCCCTTCTCCAATAACAAACCATGGATCCACCCTGAGATAGAGGCATTCCTGAAAGAAAAGACAAGCTCCTTCAGATCAGGGAACAAGGAGGAGCAGTGTAGAAAGAACTGAGGAAGATAATCAGGAATGAGAAGAACATTTTCAAGAAAAAGATGGAGGATTAGCTGCAGCGGAACAACATTAGAGGGACAACTGTGAAGACAATCTCAGGGCAAAATCAGAATACACAGGCTGCTGGTCACTTGAAGTGGGGATATGATCTGAACCAGTCTTTCAACAGCTTTGACGAGCTTCCCAATCCTTCCCCTGCCCTGAACACACTGGTGTTACCTTCAACTTCATCAACGACTAACTACTTCACACCTTCCAGCTCCCAACCATCGTCCACCCCACCCCCTCAACTCCAAAGGATTCCATTCCACAGCCCACCCCCTCCATCTTGTCCCTTTCAACAACACAGGTGAGGAATGATCTGCGAAAGATCAAAGTGTGAAAGCCTATGGGTCCAGATTGCATCAGCTACAGGCTTCTGAGATATTCTCCAGATGAACTGTGTGGCATTCTGTGTGTGGTGCCACCGGTGCTTTTGTTGGAGGTTGTGAGGATAGATGGGTTTAGGAGGGCTCTCCTCATCCTCCGCAGGAAGTCCAAGTGCTTCTGTGCCATTTTGACCAGTGAGGTGGTGTTTCCAGTCCAGGTGAGGTTGTCTGTGCTGTGCACCCCCACAAATTTGGTGCTGCTGACCACCTCTACAGCTGAGCTGTTGATGAGCAGTGGAGCATGGATAGGCCGGTTCTTCCTGAAGTCCACCATGATCTCCTTGGTCTTCTCCACCTTAAGGATCAGGCTGTTATCTCTGCACCACGAGCTGCTCCACCACCGTGGTGTCGTCTGCAAACTAAACCATGTGATTGGTGGTGAACCTGGGGACGCAGTCGTGTGTCATCAGGGGGAACAGCAGGGGGCTCAGGACGCAGTCCTGAGGGGATCCTGTGCTTAGGGTGATGACATCAGAGGTGTTCTGTCTGACCCGGACTCACTGAGGTCTATTTGTGAGGAAGTCCACACTCAATAGAAAAACAGTGCTTTAATAATTGATACGTGTGTGAACAGGGGGGTTGAGGTTGCTTGAGGACCCAAATGCAGAGATGAATGAGGCAGAGATGAGTTTTGTAGGTTTAATGGAAAACTGAGACAAACATAAAAAACACAAAAATACTAAGAACCAAAAAATCAGCAAACATCAGGGACCAAATGGGAGCTAGGGGAAAAGAGACAGGCTCAAGGGGGCATGGCTTAAAGATACATAACATAGAATATAAGTCCCAAAAGGGGAGAACCATCACTGAAGGCCG
>NW_015151514.1:243546-247947 GCF_000732505.1 Cyprinodon variegatus
TTTCACAAAGGTACAGTCCATTGTTCACCTGCCAAAAAGAAAACATCTAAATTTGTGAATTCCTGACGTTTGCTACAGGTTTAGTAAAAATATCGGCCACCATATCATCCGTAGGGCCAATAATGAAGAACAATCTTTCCATCAGATACAACAGAGCGGACAAAATGGTACCTTATGTCAATGTGCTTACATCTCTGACGAGTCACAGGGTTTTTGGATAGGGCAATAGCACCCTGGTTGTCCTCAAAAATATTCACAGGTGTAAAGTTCAAAGTGTCCATTCCTTTCAATAGATTTACAAGATACATGCTCTCCCGAGTTGTAGCAGATAGAGCCATGTATTTGGCTTCAAATGTTGATAAAGAAAATGTGGGTTGTTTCTTAGATTTCCATGAAACAACAGGCCCAGTCTCAGACAAACTAAAGCAGTAACCAGTAACACTGTGCCTGTCATTCTGGTCAGCCCAGTCAGCATCACTATAGGCCACAAGCTTTAAATCCACATCTTGCTTTCTAAAACACAACTCCTGATTCACAGTGCATTTCAAATACCCCAAAACATGATTAGCTGCCACCCAGTGTTGTTTTTTAGGTTCAGACAAGTACTGAGATAATTCACTAACAACAAAACTTAGATCTGGTCTAGTAGATGTCATTAGATAAATCAAACTTCCAATTACTTCACGGTATTTCTTAGGATCAGCAGGTTCACCCTCATTGTCAAATGTCATTTTCATTTCACATGGTGTTGTCCGTGGTTTGCAGTGAGTCATGTCAAATCTGTCAAGAATTTTTGTGGTGTATTTCTTTTGATTCATTTTGACTTCCCCTTTTGTCTGGACAAAATCAATGCCAAGAAAATGTTTTAATCTTCCAAGATCTTTAATTTTGAATTTGGTCCTGAACATTTCCTTCACTTTACTGAGCATTTCAACATCACTCGTTGCAAGAAGAAGATCATCAGCCCAAATAATCAGCATGATTCTTTCATTTCCAACTGTCTTACAATAAACACAATAGTCTGCAGTATTCTGAACAAAACCATTTTCAATAAGGAAGTTATGTAGCATCTTATTCCAGTTTCGTCCTGACTGCTTCAAACCGTATAGTGACTTATTCAGTTTACACACCAGTTTTTCTCCTCTTTCAGATTTTACCTCAAACCCTTCAGGCTGCTCCATGTAAATCTCACAGTCTATAGGGGCATTGAGATATGCTGTTTTAACATCCATCTGATGTAGTTCCAAACTGTACTGTACTGCAAGCTGCATCAAAACACGAACAGAGGTCCTGTCAGCAGTAGGTGAAAAGGTTTCGTTATAGTCTAAACCAGCCTGTTGACTATACCCTTTTGCTACATATCTGGCTTTGTAAATAGTTTCCACTGGATTTTCTTTAACAGCATAAACCCATCTACCCCCCACTGCATGTTTACCCTCTGGTAAGGTTGTCAATGTAAACGTATCATTCTCTATTAAAGAGTCCATTTCCTCTCTCATGGCTTTGGCCCACTGTTCTGACTCAGAAGAGCTCAAAGCTTCTTTTAAAGTCTGGGGAACATCGCAAGTCACACGATAACAATAATCAATATTTGTCACTTCCAGATCTTCGTCACATTTCACTTTGTAGTCGCAATCTGTATAATAGTGAGGGGCTCTCCTCTCTCTCTTCGGAAAACGAGTGCTACTCTCACTGTCACATTCCAGTTTTGTCTCACTCACCTCTACTTTCACTTCAGGTGGAATTGCTTTTGTCTTATCCAGTTCTTGTTGTGGAATATCCACTTTCTTTTTGGTTTCATAATGTTCATAAATGTCATCATCTGTCTGAGTGTCACATTCAATAGTATTCTTTATAACAAACTTCACAAGTCTATTTTTTGTTACTTTTCTTGTCTCCGGATTGAAAACCAAATAAGCTGGACTGTATTTATCATATCCAACAAATATTCCTTTTTCACAGCGTGTGTCCAACTTTTTCTTGTCATATTTGTAAGCATAACACTCTGACCCAAACACTCATTTTGGATAAGTCCGGCTTTTTCCACTCAACACAAAATATGGGGTTTGTCCAAGATTATTGTAGCATCTATTTCTGATAATGCCAGCTGCTTGTACTGCATAAGTCCACATGTATTTTGGCAAGTTACTCTCAATAAGCATGCATCTAGCCATCTCAAATAAAGTTCTCCACGCCCTCTCAATTGTCCCATTCTGATGTTGTGAATAAGGAGCTGGAGTTTCATGTCGAATGCCATTTTTACAGAGCAAAGACTGAAAGACATTAGAGGTAAATTCAGTTCCGTTGTCTGACCTTATACATTTAATTTCGCCATAATGGGCCACATAAGCAATTAACTTCTCTGTAGCTGTAACAGTGTCACTCTTAGCCTTTAGAAAATAAATGAACACCTCTCCAGAATAATCGTCAGTGAATGCTAGAGCAAATTTGAAACCATCTTTTCCTGCTGATTCTATAGGGTTAGGTTTAACCCCAACGGCTTTGTGGCCCTTCTGACCACAGGTGAAACAGGTAAGCTTGCTCCAGGTGTCTCTCCCTCTGACTTTCATTACACTGTCCTCTGCGGAGCCAGAAACGCCAAACTTTTCTGTGCTCTCATAGCTCCTCAGTTTGGTTTTAAACTAAGCAAAGGTCAACTTTTCATCACTCTGCGTGACATGTACAGAGAATGGTTTATATGCGTCAGGCAGGCCTTTTAAAATCATTGCAGTCAACAAGCCGTCACTCAAAGTCTCTCCTGCATTATGCAGTGCTGTAATAGCAGTCTTTGCACGAATTATATAGTCTGTGACGCTTTCATTCACACCTTTTTGCAGAGATGTAAGATCTGGAGCGCCTTCCTGCCATCATCAGCAGCGTCTCCCATGACAAGGGACAAACTTTTGTCATCCAGCACTTGAATTAGAACTGCGTAGGCCTCTTCATTCTTACTGGCGTCTTCCTCGGCACCTTGAGCGTCCTCATCAGGGGCTTCACTTAGGATTGTGCTTTTGAGGTCAAGCAGACGTAAGTGCGCCAAAAAATTAGTTTCCCACAGTTCATAATTCTTTTTATCTCCGTCAAAACATAAGCGATTGCATCGGCTCCCAAACTCTTTACTGGGCTCATAACCTGTTGGCGCAGCCATCGCCACAAGAGCTGATCAGCCGGTATAAGACAGAGGCAATATACGACACAGAGACATGAGATTTCGTTTGGCCTGCATGCGATCATTTTTGTGAATGAGCTGCTGCCATTTATTGATTGCACACCAGTGTGGAAACCACGCCCACAAGTGGATAACAGTACAATGAAGTCAACAATATGATATATGGCTTATGACAAAAATGTGATTTATTGTAATTAATATATCCTATACCCTATAATTAACCTGGGTAAAAAAGCGAGTCCCACCAATAATACATGTTCTGTGTATGTACAGTTTGGTTCATTAATATAAAACAGTGTTAAGTTTATACATCATAAAGTGTTACAGTGAATAAAAAGCACTTGAAATTATGACTGAAAAAAAAACGTTTTTTTTATTTCCAGTATTAATATTATTTTTATATTGTGTGACTTTAGCATGACCTAAAACCCTAAAACAGTGTTGTTTTAAAACAGGACTTGTTGTGCAAAGGGTGGGTTGGCATAACCCTGTCACAGTTGCATTCTGCACCAACTTCTGGTTCAGTATGGCTTGCACAGTCATGTTTGTGGTTCAACCGGCATAAAAGAAAACATACATTGTTTTTTCAGCACAGTTATTACCTGAGGCGTTAGACTCTTTATTCACTCAGGTTAAATTAGGTCACTGCATGTTGTAATAAAGCTACAAAAACTAAAATAATATTTGCCTGAAAGTTTAGGATGAATGTCCTACATAAAGGTGAACCTTTTCTTTTTGGATCATTTTAAATTTAGCTCTATCAATTTTCACTTCAACTTTGATGGCCTGGCGACCTGTCCAGAGTCTACCCTGCATCTCGTCTGGACAGAGCTGGAGATCCCCTTGTGATCCGGCTTGGGATAAGCATGAGGGAAAATGGATGTATAGATTCTCACTTAAACTCTTTATGCTATTTACAGGGTTCACTTTTGACGCTATAATATCACTTCACAGTGACACATGATCAACCAATAATCATGCACTTTCAAAAAATCAATTGTTGATTTGAGTGAAATAACGATGAATGTAAAATATAGTGACAATTTAATTGAATCTAACCTAAAAATCAGTTTGGCAACATTTGGAAAAGAGCTCGGAACCAGCTCCCATGTCAGAGGATGAAGAGAGCACATCCAGTTAGTCACATTCAGAGAAACAGGACTACACTGGAAAACAGGCCAAGCTCCAACATCTAGAAACAAAGGTGTTGATGGCAGCAGCACAGCTGATAT
>NW_015151514.1:248930-252492 GCF_000732505.1 Cyprinodon variegatus
ATGGATGGGCAGCCAGTGGAGTGAAGCTAAAATAGGTGAAATGTGCTCGTACTTGCGTGTGCCAGTTAAAAGACGTGCAGCAGCATTTTGAACCAGTTGAAGAGAAGCAATTGAGGACCCAGTAATCCCCACATAAAGTGCATTACAGTAATCCAGCCGAGTGGTCACAAAGGCATGGATTACTGTCTCAAAATGCCGTCTCTGAAGGACTGATTTGATCTTTGCCAGCTGCCTTAGCTGGAAAAAGCTAGATTTCACTACAGCTTTTATCTGGCTGTCAAATTTAAGGTCTGAGTTAAGGTCTACATCTGGCTGTCATAAACATAACAGTGAAAGGAAATGCCATGTTTCCTGAGAATGGAGCCAAGTGGGAGTAGATAAACAGAAAATAAAAGAGGGCCAAGCACGACCAATGGGTCCTTGTCTGGCCAGATCATTCTGTCAAAAACAAGAACAGATGGATCCAGTGTTCAGGCAAGACAGACAGTGAGAAGTTTCAAAACGTTTCATGGCAAAATTAAATGACAAAATGTGAAGCTTTGGATCAGCAGATATGCAGCTGCTGCGATGGAGATGAGGCGCAACCCATCCATCCTCTCATCAAAGGCAGGATCAGCCGATGCACTGCCAAGGAGAATTGGTGAGCCCTCCAGAGTTTCCCCAATGCAGCAACCCAAGTCTGCAGGCAGGAGACCGATCTAGGTCAAGGAAACAGTTCAGAACAGAACCGTTCTGAGATCCAGGAGTCAGTAGCTCGACCAGGGATTCCGATCCATAAAGGAACAGACAGATCCAGAGGCACAGTCTCTGGAGGCCAGAAGCTAGGATCAGTCTCTGGAGAATGGCCGTGTGGATGGCAATGACAGTCGATCTCTGGAGGACGGCCATGAGGATTGCGGTGAAGTAGCACCTCTGGAGGATGGTGGTGAGGATGGAGACAACAGAGGACCTCTGGAAGATGGCCGTGAGGATGGTAACGAAGGAGTGCCTCTGGAGGACGGCTGCGAAGATGGAGATGATGGAATACCTCTGGAGGACGGCTGTAAGGACAGAGCCAATGGAGGACCTCTGGAGCATGGCCATGAGGACGGCGACGAAGGAGGACCTCTGGAAGATGGCAAAAACGATGGGGGACCTCTGGAGGATGGCCATGTCGGCAACTAAGGAGGGCCTCTGATGGATGGCAACAAAGAAGGGTGTCTGCAGCAGGAGGGGGCTGCTGACTGCAATACAGGTACCTTGGGGGCTGCAGACTGTGGCACAGGATCCCGCAAAGAGGTGGCATAGCTTGGGATCCGTGAGAAGCATAGCTCTGTTGTACCATTTGATCCTTCCTGGGGTTCAGGTGTCTCTGAACAGCCCAGAGCATGCTCAGGAAGAGGATTGAACAGCTGTGAAACCATAATAGGATCTGACAGCAGAGGAGTGCTAAGTGAAACTGTCTGAGGAGGAGCTCTAAGTGAATCTGCCTGAGGAGAAGCGCTAAGTGAATCTGCCTGAGGAGATATGCTAAAGGGATCTGACTGAGGAGAGGGAACACCTACAGATTCTGACTGCAGAGCTAGGACACTGGGTGGATTAGATTAGCAGTGATAAGAAAAAGGGCAGAGCTAGACAGGTGAATGAATTGAGCAATCAATCCAGCCATCAGCACCAAAATCATGACAATTCAGTTCACATTTTCTGCAGTTATAGTGAAGTTGTGTGTCTATACAGTCTTGAGACTTTAAGTTTTTAAGGGGGGCTTTAGTTGTGTTTTAATGTGTATATTTTGAACAAAATCAGGTAAGGTTAATATTTATTGATTGGATCAATGTTTGATCACCCATTAATCAGAAACCATGACATTTGCAATTGTTATTCAACTTTACAAATATTCTTTAATGACTTGTCCTCCAGTGTTCATATTTAGCTCCATGGCTGGCAGTCAGTGTCACATTATTACGAGCCATCCTGCATTCCTGTAATATGCCAGTCTGCCTGCTCCTGACCTAAATTCTGCCTCCTGATTCTCTGAGCCTGCCTGAACCCTATTTGAAGTTTAATTGTGTGCTGTTTTCTGTGTCCTAACCTCCCTCTCCCCTGGATTATCTCTGGATTTCAGATTACCTGGTTTTGACTAGTCTGGCTCTCTGACCCCAAACTCAGATCATTCTGCCTGTCTCTGCTCTCAATGATCTGCCCCTGTGCATTCCCCTGGACAAACGATTAACTTTCAAAAAAGGAGTCCTCCAAACCAAACTGGACGGATTCAGGAATCCTCATAGGTTAACTAGTGACTTCACATGCCACTCGGCTTCTTTAGAAACTCTCAAAGTTTGTCCTCAAACCCTGAAAAGGTTAATGTCTTTTGTCTTTGAATATTCTCATCATCATTTATGAGTTGTGCCAGCCATCAACCAGTTTTTCATCCCCAAATGTTCCCGATCCATTGTCGATGTCTCTGCATTCTTGGCCTGAATAAAGCTTTTAAATTTGCGTTTTCTCTGGCTGTTTTATGGGTACACTCTTCTGATCGTTACAGGAAGTTGTCAACAAGCTCACCTACTGGATTACAGGACAAGTGGAGGCAGCAGGATAAACAAAGTTTAAGGTTTCTTTCATATATTCATATTTCTTGGCTTATCCATCAGGTGCTTGTGTCTCTAGAGATCTATGGATGAGAGATTGGGTACACCCTGGACAGGTCACCAGTCTGTTGCAGTTCATTTAACATCTCTTTTTCTAATTAAGTTTTTGAGTTAAACCTAATTAGATGTGTTTTCAGTCACTCTTATAACTTTAATCCCAAGCAGTGCTGTGTTATCATTCCACACCAAACATTAACTTCAAGTCAATTAATTTCCTTAACAGTTTGGGGAAACTTGTTACAATACTGTGTGCTGATGAAGTCTACCAATCCTTCACCCAGTGATTAAAATAATGAAAAGAAACCCTTTTTAAAATACCATTAAGAAAAAAGTATTGAAAGAGAAGTACTTTCATCCAAGTTTTCTGTAGGTTTGGCAAAGAAATAAAAGGTTTTATATAAACACCTATGAGTGAGAAAGGAGTCAATATCACTGCTTTATGTGAACTGGATTCAGAGAGATGCATCTTAAATGTAAATTCAATCTGGAAGAATCTGATCAGCCACACCTGGATCACCTGCTCAAACCCTACCTCCAAACCTATGTTAATCACCGTCGGGACTACACACTTCCTAGAGCCACTCGACTTGCAAGGTCTCCTTCTTAAAGGTGTTGGGATCCTCAGGCTTGCCCACCAGAGGGTGCCGAGGATTCTCTTCTGTTTTATGTTGTTTTCTGTTCGGACTGGAGTTACTGTTGGGATCTGGAGAGTTACCATCTGTCTCCAGCAGAGTGCACCGTGGGTCTCCTGGGGCTGGAGCCCTCCAGCACACCTGAGACGCATCTACTCATCAGGAGACCTCCCCTTTATAATCTGCTAATCTGCTGCCAGACCTTCCTTCGACGCCGCAGTGTTGACCTTAGTTTGGTTAGCAACCTGAGCCTCTGATATCTGATAGAATCTTAGTTGTCTCAAGTGAGAGAACAGATTC
>NW_015151514.1:252798-256127 GCF_000732505.1 Cyprinodon variegatus
AGGACTCATTACTCTTCTGCCTGCCCAGCTAATCAAACTATCATCTCTGCAGACTTCAGTGAACCCAGCCTGGAACTGTTCCAGATCCTGTTCATTATCTTGTGTATCAGAACCTTTAATAAACTCTGTTAAACTTTTGCCCAGCCTCCGTTGTGTTCTGCATGTGGGTTTGAAATTAAACCAATCATGACAGAACACTGCGGCCAAACACCAAACCCAGCAGACACCCCACGGAGCTTAACCAAGGAGCAAGCTGATCACACCCAGGAACACGATTCAACCCTCCGTGAGTTAAAAACCAAATAAAAAGTCAAATAAAAACAAACGTTTCAAGGCTTCGGGGGAAAGATGGCGCCAGCTCAATTTCCGGTTCCGGAGCCAAACCCGCCTCCAAGGTCAGAACCAGTTCCGTCACTTCCTGTTTTCCATCCTTCACTATTTTCAGGCGAATCTAGTGAGTGTAAGAGTTTTCTCTGGCCGTGCAGATTATTTTTTGAATTAAATCCGTCCTGTTTCCCTGACGATGAGAGAAAAATATTTTTTTTTCTCTCACAATTATCTGGTAAAGCCCGAGAATGGAAAGAGACCCGTTTTTCTCCTGGATCCATTATTACCTGTACTTTTGAACAGTTTTTAAACGAATTTACTCTAGTTTTTTCCGGTAAATCTGCTGAGTCTCATGGTCTGTCTAACATAAAACAAGGAAATAGAACCGTCAAAGAATTTTCTATAGACTTCCGGGTCAGAGCCGCTGCTTCGGGTTGGAGTGATTACCTCAGATCCTTAAATGAAGAAATTAGAGACAAACTGGCTTCTATTAATGAACCTGCGACCCTGGAAGAACTCATTTACACAGCCATTTATCTCGATAACAGACTATGAGCAAGAATCAAGCCCAGATCTAGGAAACCAGTCCTGTCCAGTCCTGTCCAGTCCAGCCCAGCCCAGCCCAGCCCGGTCCTGCTCAGCCCTGTCCTGTACAGCTCTGTACTGCCCTGTTCAGTCCGTTTCTGCCCAGTTCTGCCACCACTTACATGATTGTCAGTTAGCACCGTCCATTAAGAAACTTAAAATCAAACCACAACTCACAACCCAAGCAGTCAGAGCCCCCATTACCCATGAGTTGGAACTCTTGAACTTCTACTACGGCCATAGAGATGATCTGTTCCCCTTCTTGTCACCTCTCCATAAACCAACTAGACCCGCACCGGAACCCGCTAACACTCCAGTTAACCTTTTGTCTCAGTCAGCCTCTGAGCCAATTAGTCTAGTTTCCATAAAGCCCGACGTAAGAAACGGCGTCGCCGTGAACCAGCTCTGAGCCGTCTAGAGACCCCCGAGCCAGTTCTTAGCCGTCTAAAGACCTCTGAGCCGGTTCTGAGCCGTCTAGAGACCCCTGAGTCAGCTCTGTGCCGTCTAGAGACCCCTGAGTCAGCTCTGTGCCGTCTAGAGACCCCTGAGTCAGCTCTGTGCCGTCTAGAGACCCCTGAGTCAGCTCTGTGCTGTCTAGAGACCCCTGAGTCAGCCCTGTGCCGTCTAGAGACCCCTGAGTCAGCTTTGTGCCGTCTGGAGACCCCTGAGTTGGCTCTGTGCCGTCCAGAGACCCCTGAGCAGACTTTTAAAGAGGTGTCAGAATTCGGGGTATGTGGTTTTATGCCTCCTAGGGTCTCTCTGCAGGCATCTCAGACCGCCAAGGACCCTCTGCAGGCACTTCAAGCCACCTCAGAGACTGAACATGTGCCTCCATGGGCGGTTTCCTCCTTGCTGGTTTTGGAGCTACAGTAGGTGGTCTCCCCTGTTCCTGAGGTGCAGCCACAGTCGGTGGTCTCCCCTGTTCCTGAGGTGGAGCCACAGTCAGTGGTCTCCCCTGTTCCAGATGTGGAGCCACAGTCGGTGGTCTCCCCTGTTCCAGATGTGGAGCCGCAATCGGCGGGCTCCTCTGTTCCTGTCCAGGAGCTGCAGGTGGGGGTCTCCTATGAGCCTGTTCCTGAACCACAGTCGGTGGTCCCCTCTGTTCCTGACCCGGAGCCGCAATCGGCGGGCTCCTCTGTTCCTGACCCGGAGCCGCAGTCGGCGGGCTCCCCTGTTCCTGACCCGGAGCCGCAATCGGCGGGCTCCTCTGTTCCTGATCCGGAGCCGCAATCAGCGGGCTCCTCTGTTCCTGACCTGGAGCCGCAATCAGCGGGCTCCTCTGTTCCTGATCCGGAGCCGCAATCGACGGGCTCCCCTGTTCCTGATCAGGAGCCGCAATCGGCGGGCTCCCCTGTTCCAGTCCAGGAGCCGCAGTCGGCGGTCTCCTCAGAGTCTGTTCCAGAGCCGCAGTCGGCGGTCGCTACAGAGCCTGCTCCAGAGCCGCCGAAGAGGGGACGGGGTACCCCGTGGGGGTACCTACTGAAATTGGGGCGTCATCCTCCTGAGAAGCTGCGGCCGGCCCCCAGAGCGTCAGCTTCCCCTCCGGCCCCGCGGCAGACCCCCGGAGCGTCAGCTTTGCCTCCGGCCCCGCGGCAGACCCCCGGAGCGTCAGCTTCGCCTCCGGCCCCGCGGCAGACCCCCAGAGCGTCAGCTTCGCCTCCGACCCCGCAGCCAGCCACCTAAGACTCTGCTCCGTTGCCGGACCCTCGGCCGGCCTCCAGAACCTCTGCCATGCCTCCGGCCCGGCGGTGGTCCACCTAAGACGTTGCTTCATCTCCAGCCCCGTGGTCGGCCCCCTGAGCATCTGTCTCGCCACCGGCCTCTTGGCAGGCCTCCTTAACATCTGCCTTGCCTCCGGCCCAACGGCAGGCCCCCTGAGAATCGGCCTCGCCTCCGTCCCAACGACCGACCTCAAGAACTTCTGCCACGCCTCCGGCCCCGCTGCCAGCCCCTCGGCCGGCCACCTGAGACTCTGTCTAAGAAATCGTCTGGGATTTCTTTTGCTTTCATCCACCGTAAGTGGATCGTTTTTTGTTCTGGACTCAGTTTTTGATTTTTGCCCTCCTGGCCTGTTTCTCCCTCCGCCCACCCTGGGTGGGTTGTTTTTGTTTGTTCTTTTTTTTTTCATGGACTTATTCAGAGGGCGTCTGGAATCCGCCCTTGAGGGGGGGGCTCTGTTGGGATACTCAGGCTTGCCCACCAGAGGGCGCCGAGGATCCTCTTCTGTTTTATGTTGTTTTCTGTTCGGACTGGAGTTACTGTTGGGATCTGAAGAGTTACCATCTGTCTCCAGCAGAGTGCGCCGTGGGTCTCCTGGGGCTGGAGCCCTCCAGCACACCTGAGACGCATCTACTCATCAGGAGACCTCCCCTTTATAATCTGCTGCCAGACCTTCCTTCAACGCCGCAGTGTTGACC
>NW_015151514.1:256443-260486 GCF_000732505.1 Cyprinodon variegatus
ATCAAGGTCTGCCGTTCAAAGTCAGATGCTAGACGCTGCAGCTGCTTGTGTACTCTGCTGAACCAACAGTCTCTGGACCCAACGGTTCCCTCTCTCTCAAAGAGAAGCCCGGACCCATTCAAGGTAGAATCTGAATTATCTAAAGGACTCATTACTCATCTGCCTGCCCAGCTAATCAAACTATCATCTCTGCAGACTTCAGTGAACCCAGCCCGGACCTGTTCCAGATCCTGTTCATTATCTTGTGTATCAGAACCTTTAATAAACTCTGTTAAACTTTTACCCAGCCTCTGTTGTGTTCTGCATGTGGGTTTGAAATTAAACCAATCATGACAAAAGGATAGTTCCTGATGTCCTTCCTGCTCCCCACCTGTCTCTCTACCCACCTTCACCCCTTCTCTTCCCCAAGAATTGAATCTCGGTACAGGCTTTGATACACTGATCCTGGGATTATTCCACCATCAGTGTCTAGACACCAGGGGAATTCTGATCTTCTGTCTCTCCTAAATCCACTGATCTGATCATCCATCAGATCTTAACACAACCGTTTCAGCCGGTGTCAAGGCACCAAATAACTTACATATTATTCATAATAATAAATGCTTCTACAGTAGCAGCCATTCAAAATGGCTTTCCCAGTCAAATGCCAGCTGAATGGCAGCCCACTTCCCTGCAACTCCCAGCACAATTCCCTCCAACTTCCACCCATTGGAGTGACCCACTTTTGCATATTTTTTTTTTACTCTGACTGCACCCTTTCACTCATTTACAGGGTCTGACCAGGAGATGATGCTTCTGTTTAGATCTTAATGTCCACAAATCATGACAGAAATAATATTTTAGTAAAAAGATTGATGTTTAAAAATGGTGTGTAGGGAACCAGCCATGTACCAGCCAAGGAACAGCAAAGGAACAGCCAAGGGCCAGCCAAGGACCCATTAAGGGAATGAATGGCTACTACTGTAATTACAACTTATCTCTCTGTGAGTCTGTCCAAATTAAAATCATCAGCACTCCAATACTGTCTATTTGACACTAGAAATGTGGTCAATAAAGGCTACTAAAAGGTTGATCATACTATGTATGTGCCACTCACATGCAGGTAGTAATTGTGTCATGTAGGCTGTTAGCAGGGCGTCAACATAATAGTTATAACAACCCAACAGTTAATTTTAACACCGTAAGTGTCCTTCCACAAAAATTATTGAGCTCAGTATAATTACAGCAAACAAAATAAAACATAACATTGACCACAGTTTTCACCGTCAAAAAAGCTAACATTTAATATCAAGCTTAGGTATTTTTTGCAGTAAGAATTCCTTGTATTCCTTTAAAGATGGTATCACAGATCATAATAATTATTATTAATTAGAAATTAGAAATGCAAACAAAGACACATAGCCCCCTGTTATTAGAAACACCCTAAATTTCCTTAGGTAAATGATCACTCACCTATTTATAATAGTCAATTCGTACTTAACTTGCAAGTGTCAATAAGCTGCCGAGATTTCTCAGTGGAGACATCAAATCCCTGTTTCTATACCTTAAATATATACATGTTTTGTAGTTGCAGTCTTTAAAGCGCAGGAAAGTTGAATATATCTCTCAAAGCATGATATCTTTGGATCCTGTTTTGCTCATATTTTCAAACCTATTTAGTTTTTGTCTGCCGTTACATTCCACGGTGTTTGTTGCTACACATCTAAATAGGTGACTTTCAGCTCACTGGTGTCACCTGTGAACTTATTTCTGGCTCTGACTCTGTTGTCCAAAGTCAGAAATGTTCTGCAATGTAATGATATATTTTCCTGACTTGGTGTGATTAAATCTCAGCTTGTGTGTGTGTGAAACACCATTATATTTTTTGAAATTTTTTTTTCAAATTTCCAAAACTGTATCAAATGTAGGTTTTTTCTACTTACTCAAAGAGAATTGAATCATATAAAAGTGCTGCTTCAATTTGTTGGACCCTCTCTACATAGGACCTGTTTATTCCATGTATCGTAACAATATAAAACATCCTGTCAGTTTCTAGTGAGAGCAAAAAGAAGGATTATATCAGAAAGGTATTTCCTTGGACAGGTTATTTTGAAGGAGCTTTAAATGTGCTGAATGTGATGTGTTTGAATAGCTGTACAACCAAAAGTATTAATGCAAAACTCCTGTGTGGTTTTAAAAACATTGAAGCCTACTTTTGAAAAGAGTTAGAAGAAACAGAAAAATACCTTTTTAAATTGTGTAAGGATGGGATATAAAACTTGTCTAAGCTTGATTCATTCATTGGTCTGCAGAGGTTTTATGTCCTCTTTCAAATTTCAGCTTCACACTTGCTTGACACAAACACTGTTTCTATATGCATACTTATTTCA
This sequence comes from Cyprinodon variegatus, assembly GCF_000732505.1. Taxonomy (NCBI): domain Eukaryota; kingdom Metazoa; phylum Chordata; class Actinopteri; order Cyprinodontiformes; family Cyprinodontidae; genus Cyprinodon; species Cyprinodon variegatus. The sequence continues at coordinate 258,813 of NW_015151514.1, forward strand.
GATTGGCTTGGTCTACAAAACTATATTCTTGAGGAAGATTAAAAAGGCACACATCGGTGAACTTGCAAGTAAGTGTTTTATTCCCACTTTTACTGACCCAGCACAAAATAATCCTGATTTACATTTAAATTCGAGAAGAAACACCTATTAGAATGAGATATTTGTTTTGTTTAATTTCATTGTGAAAAAGACTTCAACAGTTCACAGACTGAGAAAAAATAAAATCAAACTCATAAAATTGAATTAACATTTTTTTAATAAACCATATAATGACGCCACCACCAAAGCTGATTATTGTCGCAAATCACAACTAAACAAAAGTCCTCTTCCTCCAACATGATTTCCTTTTATCTGGGAAATAAAAACAGACAGTAATAATCTTAACCATGAGGATGTTTTGGCTTTATGTGAGAATTGAGTGGATGAATAACTGAAACTTACCTTTCTTTATTTCTTGTACTGAGGAGGTTTTCTGCAACACAAAATTTTTGAAGGCTTGTTTAGTCAAATTATTTTCAAAGTAAAAGCTTTTTCTGTTTCTATTTTTATGAATAAATTACAAACATAATACTGTGCCCAATTTATTTTAAAATGCAAAAGAATATGAATTAATCCTTTATTTAAACTCCCATTTTAACAGCTCATATTTAACTTTTCTGCTATCTTCTTCTTAAACAATGTTTTTAATTGCATTTATTAGGAATACTGGATTTTACAGTGGACTTTTTTGCATGGCCATTATAATGACAAATTTCTCTTTAACTGGATAAAAAGAAACCTACTTACTGGTCAAATCCACAGTTCACGGGTTGCTGTTCAGGACGTTTTTCATAGCCACTCCGAACAGGGACATGCTGCTTGTATGATTCCTGATTGGAATCAGTCCCACTGCGAACAGGTTTATTTCCATCTACTCCACTCGCAACAGGTTCTGTGTTTTTACATAGATTTTACATGTAAGTCATATATGTTTAATTTCTTTCCTAAAAGACTTCAGGGACAGAAAGGTCCAAGTTTAAAAAGATAAAAGTTATGAAGCTGTTCTAAAAACTCCAGAAATAAAATCCAGATGGACAAAAGCTTTTTTTGTGCAATAATGCAATGAGAAATACTCACGGCCAGGCTTCTGAAGCCAATTCCACTTGTATTGTTGAGAAGACATCTATTCGTGGAGAAAAATGTTTTAGAGTGAAAATAAGTGAAAGGGTGAAAAAAGATAAAGGATTTTACAAGTTTCAGTTTAAATTTTATATTCCGTTGAAAAGTTTAGGAATATCTAACCTTCTTGATTCTTTGAAGATCCCAAATCCAGATATTGCTGTTCTGCTGCGAAGTGAAACCATATCGCCTTAGTTTCCCCCTTAAATAGGGTCCTTCTCCGTCCGTCATCGTCCACGTGACTTTAAACAAACCATCCCTTTCATCTCTGACGTCAAACTTCAGGTCCATGATTACTTGGTTAAATGTTTTGACCTTATATTAGAATTTATATTTTTGAGGATTCTCAACTCCTCAGTCAATAAACAGTTGTATGATTTCTACCCTGAATAATTTTAGACAAAAAAGGCATTCTCCTTAATCCTCGTTTATGCCTTTAAAGGTAGATCTGACTCCTGCAGTCAACATAGTGATAGTATAAACTCAGTATAAACCCAATCAACTCAGGCCACCCCC
>NW_015151514.1:260641-262225 GCF_000732505.1 Cyprinodon variegatus
AAACCCTCCCAGAAACTGGCTAAAGAGATTCCCGCCCACCTTCGGAGAACAACACAGTGACTCACTGAGGTTTTGTACAACGGTAGAATAGCCAAACACAAATACTACACAAGTAGATTTTTCTCACTAAGAGATGTAACACTTTTGGATTTCAAATGAACTAAAGACTGTGATATCGTGATTGGCAGTTTCAGAAGATAATAATGAGGATCATAAAATATATACAGTTTAAGGTTGGATGTGAAAATATAGACCATTTTGTTGAATTTGTTTGATTAAGCTGTGGAAATGTCAGTTTTTCAACAAAAATGTATTAAATTTCTGCTTTCAGGCGTGATAGATCTGTAAAAAAATCCATTATGTTGATAAAGTGTTTCTTTTCTAATATCTAAAATGTCTTACTTTTACAGTTAGTCTACAAAAAGTAATAGTAATTCTGTACACAGATTAATCTAATAGGGATAAAAGCTTTGTAGATCACTAAACCCACACAGTTATCTGATTACATATAGTACCAGCATTTTTGTCTGATGTTGTGATTTTCTGTCTAGCTTTCTGTCTAAAATTCAAAATCTGACCGAGCTGAACTTTGTACCATCGCAACACTATGGCTCTTCTTCTGTTTCAGTGAGCCTACTGTCGATCTGCAGCTGGATCTCAAGCTTTTTTGTTTGGATATCTGGACAATGCTTCAGTTTTACAGGACTGATTGGTGAAAAAAAACATAATTGTACTTGAAATATTTAGTTTACCTAAGTTAAATAGTGATAACAAATAGAAGTTGGGACTGGATATACGTAATAACTCAAGATGTGTTGAGACATTGGTGCTTCGTAATTAAATGTTTATGATTGACAACCAATTTCTGAAAGAAAAGTAAAAAAAATAAAGAAACCTCTGGTGCCTATATTAAGCTATACCTCTCAACCTAAAAATGTGGGTCTCCAATATTAGGATTTTTTTGTGTGCGTGTTTATGTGGTATTCAGGCTAGTCCCTAAAACAAAAGCAGAGCTAGAAGAAAAAAATGTTCCAACAGCAGGACTACGAATATTTCAAGATTCCGTAGCATTTTCCAGAGAATAATAAGATGTGTACATTTTATTTATTTTTATTTTCATTTACAAAGAATAGTGAATTTACACATAAATTATATATTTATAGTATGAAACTTTGATTTAACCATACTTGATACATTTGATTGCTTTCTCTGTTATTTTTACTCTAACCTCTGTTATTTCATCTCTGCACGGAACAATTTACAATGTCTGACCAAGAATTATACTGTAATAAAACTGCAATTGCTTAATTAGACTTGCTTAATTACTTTTACTTTTCTTTGCATGGAAGTAACATATTCTAAAAAAAAATTCTTTGTCCATGTTATTCAGCGTGCTTAACTGGAGTGTAACATAAACATAATTATGACTACTGTTAAAAGTTAATGGAGTGGAACCTTATTTTATGCATTTTTACCGACAAGTGTGGGATATGATCAGCCAGCAAGGCAAGAATTGTTTTATAGAAAAATTCTCCATATGTGCAATGCAGTGTAACAAAATATATATATATATATATATATAGA
>NW_015151514.1:264565-268115 GCF_000732505.1 Cyprinodon variegatus
ATATATATATATATATATATATATATTTATATATATATATATATATATATATATATGTAACAGACTGTTCTGTGTCTGTATAGAAAAGGAGTTGTGTCCATCCCTGTTGCCGAAAAGTGAAAGTTTGCTGGGTGTACGGTAGGGGGAGCACTTGAGTTTTGGTTATGTGTTGTAAAAAGGAGAAGAAGACAATAAACCAGAAGCGGGGTTACTGCTGAAAACTCCGGCCCGTCTCCTGTCCCGTTATTGCATATAAGCTTCATAGTTACGGACCCAAAACGCTCGGTTACATTGGTGGCAGTGCTGGGATCTCTCTGCTGAACCCCTGTTGTTTTTTGTTTTTTTTTCGTAGCGTATTTAGCCCGTGACGGCTACGTGTCAGTCGGTTAGCATAGCATCTCTGATATAGCTGGCTAGCTAACATTGTGCGGTGCACGAGAAAAAAGCACTAAATGGAAATGTGGTTTGAAGATGAGGACCCTTTTAAACCCGGTTCAAGCAGGCTTGGCAGATACTCACCGGGCGGTGATGTTAAGATTGACCTTCCCCCTCCTTTCACCAGGAACGGGAGCCAGTGTTTCCTCAGCTGGGTGAGACAGCTAGAGGTGGCCGTTGGTGCCACAGCCAGGGTCAGCGGTAACTGTTAAGACGAGCTGGTGAGGATTCTGCCTACTCGTCTCGGCAAGTCCACGTTTCTGCTGTAGGACAGCCTCTCCGAGGCAATCAAGTCGGATTATACTATGATGTAGGGGTGGAACGTTCACAAAATCCATGGTTCGGTTCGGTTCACGGTTTCGTGGTCACGGTTTTCGGTTCAGTTCGGTATATGTTGATTGTTACACCGAAATCCCATAAAAATAAATGAAATTAATGAAAAAATCCAAAAAAATTAATGAATTGTAATTATTTGTAATGATCCGCGGAAACCGTGGATCATTTCTGCATGTTTTGCTGCTTTAAATTTAATCATCTCGCGCATGCCCTCTACAATCTCCAAGGAACTCAGAGCGGAGCGGACGGGAGCCACAGCAGAGGCTCTAGGCTTTGCTTTGTGCAGGCGGTCTGGAGCGCAGTGAGGCGGAGTGGAGCAGAGCGCTGACGGAGTATGTGGGATTTTGGGGTTAGCATGACATGTTGGTCATGTTGCTGTTAGCATAAACAAAACGTGTTGCACAATGCTTGCACACTGTTGCACTGTTATCCACAACTTTCTTTTTCCGCCGTCATCGTAGGTCACTCTAAATGCAAAGTGGTCCCATACAGCAGACCTATAAAGTGCTGCTGGCGCATCTTCCAACTCTTGTTCTTTCCCACTCGCCATACCCACACAATTCTCCACAACAACTGATTTTTTTCTGCTACACCCGGCTACACTGCTTCGCTTCCCTCTTCTTCTTGTTTACTACTGGTGGTTGGCTTTGGTCGCAGTACCGCCTCCTTCTGCTCTGGAGTGTACACGCTTCGCCTACGAGAAAAAGGAGCAGTGCATGAACCAAACGCAACATACACGAACCGAACTGAGACAGTCGAACCGAATGGTTCGGACGGTTTTCATAAACCGTTCCATCCCTACTATGATGAAGGAGAGACTTGGGGCAGTGTTTGGACTAAGGCAGTTTATGGACCGCTTCAGAGCCAGCCTCATGGCCTGGGCGCGTGCTCCTGGTAAAGGTTTGGAGGTGTACACTGCTGACGTGAGCCAGCTCGTCGTGGAGGCCTTTCCGGATTATAGTGAGGTTGCACAGAGGGAGGAGAAGTTTTGACGCTTTCTGGCTGGTCTGGATCTGGCATTAAAGGTCAAGTGTCTAGAGATGGGTGCCACAGACCTGGAGGAGGCACGGCACGTGGCTGAGCGCTGTAAGAAAGCCAGAGCTGCCCTACAGAGAGATTATGTGAGTGCTGCTGGCTACGTTGGTCCATCTGTCCAGTCTGTGATCCCGGGGGTCTCCAGAAAGCTGTTGAGAAGCTAACAGAGGACATGTACTCCATGAGAGCGAAAATGAGAGAACGTTATGAGGTCAATCAGAGCCCTCAGCCTCTGATTGACCTTAGGGGATGAAGCATTTGCTCGCCCTCGGGGTAATGCTGCCACTGCACCTGTGGTTAGGGGGGGCTGCCGGTCCAGGAGCTCTAGAGAGGAACAACATGGTCGCTCCCCTGAGTCTGGGCAGTTCCCACATCAAAGGGGTTTTCAGCCTCACTGCCCAGGTATGTCCTCCACCCCTAGGCCGACGGGAGGCAGTAGTCCTAGCCCGAGCTGGTGTGCCCGACAGGAGGATAAGCTCAGACGACGTGGCATGCACTTCCTGCCTTGACAGTGGGACCCGGTTAACAACCGTCAGGGAAACAACAATTAGCTGTCATTGAGGCCCAAATGCCAGCCTCTCCTATAAGGGGCCCCTTAAACCATGACTTCTCCAATGTAATAGCTCTTATGGACTGTACTGACCACCTGACTTCCTTCGTCAGAGGTGTGGTCGAAGGCACCGAGGTCAGTGGACTCGGGCATCGGTTTCCCTGATCAGTGAGGACTTTCGTATGTCAGTCCCTGCCCTGCTAAACAGACCCATGAAAAGGAACTTTATTGATTCTCAGGAAATTAATGGCCAAATGTTGAATACACTTGGTAGCTTGGAGATCATCTTCCGCCTGGGTCCAACCTACTGGCAGCACACCTTCCACGTACTACGGGAATCCACCCAGGGTGTGCTGCTGGACTTCCTGGCTCTGAACTGTGCATTGTTGGACATGGGGCAAGGTGCGTCACAATTATGGGACGTTTCTGTGCCCCTGCTTCAGGGTGGTGAGTTAGTCCCTAGCTGTTGTAATGTGTCCATTGCTGAAGTTCTGACCATTCCCCCTTGGTTGTTAGGGTTAGGGTTATTCACCGGAACCCCCCATTGAGTGGTTCCGGTGAATATTCTCACGCCTGCTGGGACTGGTCGGCCTGCTGCTGACTTTGTGGGATATCTGTAGCCTAACATTCCAGATACAACAGGATTGGTGGTCACTCGTACAGTGAACAGGGTCAGAAATGGTGTGATCTCAGCCCCTCAATTCCACAGGGGACGCAGTTGAACTCAAACGGGGGCTACACTTGGGGGAGTTCTACCCCGTCAAAGAGGAAGATATCTGCGTGCCACCTCATGTCCGGATGACCATCCAGATGTGCGGCCAGCCTCAGGGAGCCCTGTCTCCCTGGAGGTGTCTCCTGTTACGGCTGAGCAAAGGGCCAGGCTGGCTGACCTGCTTCAGAGGTTCACTGAGGTGTTCAATTTGGATGGCTGGAATACAGGCAAGTGCACGCTGATCAAACACCGTACCAGAACGCGGGATTTAAACCCTGTAAAGCAGCGTGCTTATCGTGCATCACCCGAGAAACGGACGGAGATCTACAGTGGGCACTGGTTGGAAATGGACACTTCACTCACTCCCGTGTTTCACAAATTGCGTGAAAAACATGTGACTACTATAGCCACTAGGTGGCAGTCTGAGTCCATTTTGGCGTCCCATGAGTCAGGATTAGATAGGTCAATTAGCAAACTGGGAT